>NC_056731.1:494640881-494830881 GCF_019279795.1 Protopterus annectens
TGTTAAACCAACATTACTCCAAATGCAGTATAGCAGCACTTACAGTCTGTAGTCAGGTAAGGCACACCCCCCTCCTGTGTGTTGGCCTATTTCCACAGTGTATGTTGTCAGAGGTAAATTCCCACTCCATCTGAGATGCTGTTTGCCAAACAACAGAACGAGTTCCTGCTCACAGTGAATGAAAAGGACCAACACAAACATGATGTTCCTAGATATTGGAGTGTGTTTCCATGCAATTGACTATGGGAATTTTACTATAGCTGTAACACATGCAATCATCAAGCGGAGGGCTGCAAATCGTGCAGAGGCCATCAGATGATCATGAGCATTACCTAAAATACACATGCTGCTGCCTAAGAAAAGCAGGTATAGGTCTCCACATCCACCAGTGAGGGAGTGAAAGAGGCAGACAGAGGCATCAACAAGTCAAGAAGGGGTGGGAGAGTAAAACCTAAGCATTTTTGTGCCACACACCTACCAGCATAGGGCATCAAACCCCTGATGATTATGTAGTACTATCACAGTCCTATGCAGTTGTTGGATGCAACACATAGGTTACCTGTTGTGAAGTCCGTAGAACATATATGTGATGATGAGTGACATCTGCAACAGGGATATGGTAGCTATATGGTAGGTAATGTACACGTGCCTGTCCGCATGAACAGATGCCAGCGTCAACACAGTCACACTCTCACAGGGACGCACACACATTGACACACTTGGCAGGGCCAGGGATACAGCTCATTATTAGTAAGATTGCCACAACACATTACTGTGCAGGTATCACATGCACCACACAGGTCATACGGAGGTTATATGGGCAAAGGGTATGGAGAGGTGTCTGACAGACAGCATGCTTCAGTATGCCACTGAGGGTTGTAGTGAGTGTGGATGTGATGATACGCATCATACAACACACACACGAACACACAGGGTGCCAGTACTGACATGCATGGGTGCATTTCTGCAGGGGTATGTGGTGGTTGACTGTGTCAGATGGCTATACAAGGCTAGGTGATGGGTATACCTTGGCATCAGGCCACACGACAATGGTTTGCATTGTAGCTCAGGCCTGTGGTTTCTGCATTTGCCCACACAGGTGGGTATTGTATCCACCATCCAGCCACCTGGGTGGCTGTTGCATGTTGCCAATGATGTGCATCGCTTGCCATGTATGTGTTCCCTAGTCCATGACATGGACGGTGTCTGGGATGTGTACACCCCCCACATGCATGTACAGTGACATGTGGAACTGTACCTGGGGTGTTGGGCCCATGTTGTGTACACAGATTATCATCAGATGTGCCAGTCTTGGCCACTTGCGGCAGGAACTGGTAATGGACAGCAGATTAACCCTGCACCTACATTGATAGCATGTCAACGGCATTCCCTGGCATCAGTGGCATCTGTCCATACAGAGCATGTTTTCAGGCATGGTATGTCTTTTGTGGGTCACATGTAATGGTACCACAGGTGTTGCAGGTGTCCAGTGGGGAACATGGGAAGGTGCATTGTCTGCATGTATGTGCCTATTGCCCTCTGTAGGCCACTGCAATCACTCCATAGTTACTATCAGTCACCAATATGCAGTGTACTACACACATATTGGTTGTTGCCTCGGCATGTGTGTGTGTGTATGTGTCATGGGTTGAGAGTGTGCTCTGGGTAATACTGGGGTTACTAACTGTGATTCTCTGGCAGTGATGTCACATGTATGGGTATGGATTTGCACCCCAGCCTCTCGGCTATTTCACATCTGTTATCCCTGTACAGTGGACATTGTGATATAGGGCCACCATAAAAGACATTTTCAAAACCCGCCCCACATTGGGCCCAGATGTCACACATATGGGTATGGATTTACACCCCAGCCTCTCAGCTATTTCACATCTGTTATCCCTGTACAGTGGACATTGTGATATAAGGCCACCATAAAAGACATTTTCAAAACCCACCCCACATTGGGCCCAGGTGTCATGTACATACACCTGTCATCTCTGGGAGTTGAACCCCTACCTACCTAGTTTGTTACACTACAGCACTAAGCAGTTATAGTACACACCACAGAGATTACTGGAGCACTCGTTCCCCAAAGGTATATTTCACATTGGATGACATCAGCATGACTGCCAAAGTAGGCCCTTGGAAATGTACTGAGTGGGACTAGCCTAAAATGCATTGCTCCCCACACAGACATTGAAACACAGACAAAACATCCACAACTGTCATGTGTGGGTATAGAACCCCTACCAGAGGTCTATAGCACACTACAGCATGGAGCTGTTATAGGACACACCACAGGGATTATTGGAGAATGCCTTCCCCAAAGATGTATTTCACATTGGATGACATCAGCAGGACTGCTAAAGTAGGCCATTGGAAATGTACTTAGTGTGACTAGCCTAAAATGTATTCTTCCCTACACAGACACTGAAACACACACAAAACATCCACAATTGACATGCAGGGGTATAGAACCCCTAAGAGAAGTCTATATCACACTACAGTAGCACACAGTTATGGCATGTGCTACGGAAACTACTGAGTTACATCTTTCCCAGAGGTGTATTTCTAGATGGATGACATCAGCAGCCTTGCCAAAGTAGAGCATACAAATTGTATGGAGTGTGACTACCCTAAAAAGCATTGCACTCTACACAGACAGGCACACACTTTCCATGTCTAGGAGTAGAACAGCTACCTATTTAATTTAGCACACTATAGCAGTATGCAGTTACAGGATGCACTATGGAGATTACTGGGCTACATCCTTCCCAGAGGTGTATTTCTAGGTGGTTGACATCAGCAGCCTTGCAAAAGATAAGCATTTGAATTGTGGGGAGTGTGACTACCCTAAAAAGCATTGCTCTCTACACAGACACACACACACACACACACACACACACACACACACACACACACACACACACACACACACACACACACCTGCCATGCCTGGGATTAGAACAGCTACCTAACTAATTTATCAGACTACAGCAGGTCACAATTACAGGATGCAATATAGAGATTATTGGATTACAGCTACCCAGAGGTGTATTTCTAGGTGGATGACATCAGCAGCCTTGCCAAAGATGAGCATTTGAATTGTAGGGAGTGTGACTACCCTAAAAGCATTGCTCTCTACACAGACAGACAGACACACAATTGACATGTCTGGGAATTGAACTCCTACCTAGCTATTTTAGCACACTACAGCAGTAAGCAGTTATAGAACATGCCACAGAGATCATTGGGGTGCAACTTTTCCAGGGATGTATTTCTAGATGGATGACATCAGCAGCCTTACCAAAGTAGAGCTTTTCAATTGTAGGGAGTGTGACTACCCTAAAAAGCATTGCTCTCTACACAGACAGACACATGCATGCACACAGTTGCTAAGGCTGAGGTTAGAACTCCTACCTAACTAGTTTATCACACTACAGCAGTACACAGTTATGGAAGACACCACAAAGATTACTGGAATACAACTCTCCCAAAGGTGTATTTCACAGTAGATAACCTCAGCAGGCTTGTCATAGTGGGGCTATGGGGAGGGCAGTGTGTGTGTGTGTGTGCATGGGCCATAACCCATTCATCTAGGGGTTGACACGCCACATGCGGGCACAACCTGGGTCATATTCCACAGGTATGTGTATACAGCTGCTAGATGACTACTTCCTTGAACAGTCATGTTGCACAGCTGACATGTGCACCTCATACTCTGTAATGCTGACAGATGCAGGTGGCTATTATCTGCAGTATGTGACATCAGACCCTCGTGTGGTTGTGGTCCTTTGGCTGTGTGCTGGGTGGGAGAGCCCTGGATGGCTCCTTGTAACAGTCACCCTCTTCCACACATCTATGTATGTCTATCTTTGGCTTATTATAGTGTGTTGTCCTTACATATATGCCTGTATTCCTATCCGCTGTGTGTGCAAAGCATGTGTGGTGCATACTAAGGAGTGTCTGCACTAACATCTCTGACTACCAGATATATCTGGTCCACTGGTGTTTGCAGACATGGCCTTCATGTGTTTAAGTGTGTGAACATGCCCAGTATGACCTTTCAGTATGTTGTTGACTGACATTGCCTTCATTACTCTTGTGGGCATGCCCAGTATGGCTGTCTATACTGAATGTGTGGATTGAGTCCAGGTAGTTTGTACCGCAGTGCTGACCTTTGTGCTGTACACCTACAGGTAGCATGCTGTCTCTGCAGGGTATCTGTCAATCATTTGGCATGAACTGTTACTACATTTCTGCATAGGATGGCAGGGCACACCTGACTATTTCTACACAGGATTGTGGGGGGCACACCTGACTGTTACTATATTCCTACGTAGGATGGGGGGGCACACCCGACTATTTCTACATTTCTACACAGGATTGTGGGGGGGGGGGCACACCTGACTGTCACGATATTTCTATGTGGGATGGGGGGGGCACACCTGACTATTTCTACATTTCTACACAGGATTGTGGGGGGGCACACCTGACTGTTACTATATTTCTATGTAGGATGGGGGCACACCTGACTATTTCTACATTTCTGCACAGGATGGGTGCACACCTGACTGTTACTATATTTCTACATAGGATGAGGGGGCACACCTGACTATTTCTACATTTCTACACAGGATTGGGGGCACACCTGACTGTTACTATATTTCTACGTAGGATGGGGGGCACACCTGACTATTTCTACATTTCTACACAGGATTGTGGGGGGGGGGCACACCTGACTGTTACTATATTTTTATGTGGGATGGGGGAGACACCTGACTATTTCTACATTTCTACACAGGATTGTGGGGGAGGCACACCTGACTGTTACTATATTTCTACGTAGGATGTGGGGTATACCTGACTATTTCTACATTTCTACACAGGATTGGGGGGGCACACCTGACTGTTACTGCATTTCTACGTAGGGTGGGGGCACACCTGACTATATCTACGTTTCTACACAGGATTGCAGGCAGGGCACACCTGACTGTGACTACATTTCTACGTCGATTGGGGGCACACCTGACACTTGTACACATTTGCTAGGACAGTACTGGTATGTCAGGTACTCCATTTCAGTCTGTAATCTTACCTATCATGCTGGCTAGAGTCATACCAGTGTACTACAGATCTTAGCTTTTAATTACCTATATATTAGTTTCTGACTTCCTACCCTTCAGATCTGACATCCCACTGCCTGGCCTGCTGTAGTCTGTCTGTGTAGGCCTGGTGGGGAGGTTACCCATAGGCCTCATTCAGAGGCCATAGCACATCCTTTGTTTGTGTTTGTCTACACCTGTCCTGCTGGCTGTGACTGTTGTTGGGTATGTGAACCCCCCTGACTGGCATGTGTGAGTCACTTACCTTGTGGGTGTCCCAGTATTGAGGGTGGTGCTGCAGGGCTGCCTATGTTGGATGCACATAGTACACTCCCTACACATGGTTAGGCACAGGTAGTGTAATGTTTGGCATCCCTTTTACTGTATGTGAGAGTCGGAGAGAGGTGTTATTCCCTGGGTCCCTCCTGTGTCACTGTATGTGCTATGCGCTGCCTCTTTGCCAAGGTCAGGGCATACTGGGCACGCCTCCTTCTGCCTACTGGGGCAGGCCTAGGTTGTTCCTCCTCTAAGTCACTCTGTGCAGGCCTTGACAATGGTGGGGGGCTGTGTGGCCCTGCCCCATGCTGTTCCTGCTGCAGCTGTTTCTGCAGGATCATATTGTGTAGCATGGCACATATAAGGACAATTTGGGTACATGTAGCTGGTGAGTACTGCAAGGCTCCACCAGATGTGTCCAGGCACTGGAACCGTGACTTGAACACCCCAAGCACATGCTCTACTATAATTCTGGTCTGTGCGTGTGCCTCATTATGGAGTTCTTGTTCGGGTGTGTGTGCATTTCTGATGGGTGTCATCAGCCACGACTCCACTGCATATCCAGCATCCCCCACTAGGTGACAGTGAGGGATGTCCCCACTGTCAAATCTCTGGTACAGCTGCATCAGATGCCAGATGTGGGAACTGTGATAGCTTCCAGGGCAGCCTGCACACACATTCATTATAATGCCCTGGGCATCGCACACGACCTGGCAGTTGATGGAGGAGAAGCCCTTGCAGTTGATGTAGACCCTGCCCTGCTCACTGGGTGGTGCTTTGATGCATATGTGTGTGCAGTCTATTGTACCCACTACCTCAAGGTATTCTGCTATTTGGTGGAATAGTTGCATATTGCTGGCCAATGCCTCACGGGTGTTAGGAAAATATACATGCTCACCGGCATGTGCTGACATGGCATCCAGGAACTGGTGGAGTACCCTGGATGCTGATGCCTGTGAAATCTCCATCATATCCACAGTTGGCCTTTGGAGGGTACCTGTAGCTAGTATGCTTAGGCCTACACATACTTTGGTATCCACTGGGATGGGTTACCCTCTGTTAGTTCTGTGTGTCAGGCATGGCCAGCACAGCTCAACAATTTGCTGTAGGAGGTCCCTGTCCACCCTATAGCGCTCCGCTATCTCCAGCTCATGTAGCCCCTGGTAGGTTACCCTGGGTCTGTACACTCTTCTCCGTCTCCTCACTGTGGGTTAGTCGACAGCATTCACATTCTCACCACCCTCAGCCTCTTCCACAAGTTGTATGATAGCTGTTGCAGCCCCTATCATTTTGCTGTTGTGAGTGTTAAATGTTCCCCGAGTGTTTACACCGATGGTGTAGAGTGTAGGAAGACCAGAGGGGAAGGTGTTTGCTTAGTTTATAGCAGTGTTCTGGGCTGGGCTGGTCTGCTGCCTGTGTAATTAGCTGATTCTGTTACATTTCGCCTGCCAGCTAAGCTAGTTCTCCTTGATTACCTTCCTACTGCTGTTTTCCCTTCCCATTGCCTTCCTGTTTAAGCCCGTGTGCACACCTCACAGAGTGTTCAAATGTGCAAACTGTTGCTATTTCCTGGTTTAACTTCTTTTTTCTTCCTGCAAAACCCGGTGTGTAGTGCGCACACCCGCTTAGACTTTGTAAAGACTGCTAGGCAGGTTTAGACACACACCGATCCACAGGGCTCCAGTCCACTTACAGTATGCCTGGCACACACCCCCATGATGTCACCTAACTCCTAAGCTTGCACCAAGCTATTCCTACTCTTACACTGTTGGGACCTGACTCACATGCTAGGAAAAACTGGGATTCACTATACTTCCCCTAATTTCCATAGGAGTGCCTGGTAATGCATAGTTACATGTCTTACACTGAGCCTCCCCCCTTAGCAACCACTACTCACTGGCCAGGTTGTCTTCTGCCTGCCATTGACTTGCATGGCAGAATAGAAATTTTAGTTAGACTGCTTATTCTAGGTTTATTTTATTATTTTCCCCCAATCCCATTTGCACGCCGCTGCCCTATGCTTAAACATCCAAGATCGGCTAAAAAAAATAAAAGTTGGATTTTTGTATTTATTTTTTTGTTTGCAATGCCAATGGCCTTATACATGGTCATTGGCATGCTGACTACATGATATGCAGCCTTTATTTGGTGCTGTCACAGCTCCGTTTTGGATTTTGCAGAAATGTACTCAGTTACTAACCGAGTACATTTCTGCAGATAGCACTAGTCTTGTATGGACTGTTGCAAGCTTCCTGGATTGCAAAATCACCTCATTTGCATGGATTTCACTTGCAAATGGGGTGATTTGCATACCAGGGCTTAGTCTGTGCAAGATTAGTGCAGGAGCCCTCATGCACGCCCCTGCAGGCTGTTCCTGGATCGCACAGCAGACATATTGCCTGCTTGAGCTCCTGCACCTATCTTGCACTCCGGGGGTGTATCTCGGAGACTGTTGAGAACAAGATCAGAATTTACCCCACATTGATTTAAGTCCATTTCATGTCACTCCTAGCATGCTACTGCAATGATTCTTCCTCTCCATCAATGAAGTGATGTAAAAATACATTTTACCACTTCAACTTTTTGTTATGTCACTTTTTATCATGATAATGTATATGGTATGTGTTTTTGATTAAAACATATAGCTTTGTGACAAGAATTCATTACTGACATTTGCATTAAATATGTCATAGGAATTTGGGACTGTTTTGCACTGCACTTTAAGTTTGGAGATATGCTTGTCATTTATCTATCTCACTAAAAGTAATAGATTGCTTATATGTTTCACCAGCTGTTTTACTATGTACACGTTTGGCAGTGGGATATTCACTTGCATGAATGGAGAACAGGACTGCAAACTTAAAAAAAAATGAATACTGATTGTCAAGATGTTATTTGTTTTTACAAATTATGTCATTTGACATTTTGTATTTTGCTATGTTTTCAACATTAGTACACAGGTTTATTCAAGAGAACACAGTCCCTGACATCTGGAAAAAATCATATGTCATACCCCTCCACAAAGGCAGCAATTCAACTGAACCAACTAACTACAGACCTATCGCCATACTACTCCCCTTATCCAAAATTCTAGAAAAACTTATTCATAACCAGATTCTCAAAAACATCATACAAGACCACCTGCTAACTCCCACCCAACACAGTTTCAGTCCTCACCACAGCACATCCTCAGCTCTCATTTCATTTACACAAAATATCACCAAAACACTGGACAATAACAAACTAGTCTCATGCCTCTTCCATGACCTATCTAAAGCCTTCTGCACCATTTCCCATACCCCACTGCTATCAAAACTTTCTTCCCTTAACCTCTCCTCTTCTACTATACTATTATTCTCCAGTTACCTCTCCAACAGATTCCAATCTGTCAAATGGCTTTCCTCCTACTCTCCCTTTCTCCCAATCCAAACAGGTGTCCCCAAGGGTCAATCCTTGGACACCTCCTTTTTAATATCTTTACAATTAACCTACACACTTCCTGTCCAAACTCCTCACTAATAACAATACACAGACGACTCCACTATTATCTCATGCTCTGATAATCTTCTCCACCTCCTTGCTCTTACTCAAGACTCCCTCCTTTTAGTTGAAAAATGGCTGACCAATAATCAACTACTCAATCCTAAAATAAAAACTTCTACTCTTCCTCCTCAAATCACTACAGCAGCACAAAAATACCTTCACAGTATCTTCTCTTAATAATAATACACTTATCTCTGTTGAACCACATATTAAACTTCGGGGTGTAATCATAGATGACCAACTAAAGTTTGACATATATAGTCAGCAAGCCATCAAAAAAAACACCAAAAACTTGGTCTCTTATACAGCCATAAAAAATACCTCACTAATAATGCCAAACATTCTCTAGCAGATAACCAAAAGGAGCACAACATTGCGGGTCCACAGAAAAGGTTTATTAACACAAAAACAACAGGTTAAGCGCTTTCATCAAATAGTATGACTTCCTCAAAATAAGTAATTGTAAAGACATTCACACTTAAATAACAACCAGTTTAAATTCATTGGTTCAAAATTAACCAATACTATGCAATAAATACCACTTCTCATGAATACTCGAGCACTAATATGAATAATTAATTCAAAAAAAAGTTTCATCTCCAAAAAATACAGAACAGATAACTATATATACGTATATATACCTTACCTAATGGTAGATAAAAAGTAAAAAAGTATGCATGTTTAAAAAAATATATACTAAAATTGAAATGTATATTAAAATATATAATACTTATTCAATGCTTAATAAACCACACAAGTTAAACTGATTCAGCCTTCTCTTTCAATATAGGCATTATAAAAATGTACTCATTTATACCTGGTGGGTGGTCAGCAGCTAATCTAAACTGCCACATCAACTCTTTTTTATTTAGTATATTCTGACAGTCACCCCCCCTCACATCCACTATAACAAAATCAAGTATACCAAACTTAAAACATTTGAAGTTCTTACACAAAATACTGTGTTTGTATAGTGCATTGTTGTTTCTTTCATTCTTAATATCATAGAGGTGCTCGTATATCCTATTTTTCAGCATCCTCTCCGTCTTTCCAATATAAAAAGACGGACAGGTGCTGCATTTAGCAAAATATACTAATTTGCTTGATCAACAGTTTCCATTTTTTAAAAGAATGTAACTTCTATTTTGATTCTCTATAGTCATGTTGGTGTCCAGCAATATATACGAGCAATAGTGGCATCTCCCAAAAGGCTTACTACCACCTAAATTCCCCTGCTTATTATTTAAAATTCTATTTATTTCTACCAGGGATTTAATATTACCACCTACCTTGGTAGAAAATATAGATTTATCACCAAAAATATGAATTATTTCAGGGTTGGTTCTAAAAATATTCCAATTTTTTACCAAGGTTCCTTTGACCTGAGAATATAGGGGACTGAACTGAACTACACATGCTTGTTGGAAATTGATGGTATTCTGGGCAGTCTCTTTCTTAACTGTGGTGCCAAAGTTATCTTCATTGGCACCCAGTAAGGGTTTGTAAATGGTTCCCCATTTATCAACAACCTCTTCAAGTATTGGATCAATAAAGTGGCCCGGATAACCTCTCTCAAGAAACATAGCCCTTAGATTCTTAAACTCTAGTATCACATCATCCTTCATGGTGGTCATCCTGGCAATTCTGACAGCCTGGCCCTTTACAATACTTCTTTTTTGGTGAACAGGGTGGTGACTAGTATAATGTAAATATGCATTGCAAAAGGTGTTTTTTCGGTAGATTTTGGAATGAAAACTATTTTGCTTTTTAAAAATCTCTTAAATTCTCTAGCAGATACTTTCTTCTCCTAACCTTACTTTATGCAGCCTGTATTCTCACCAATATTCAATCCAATCTATTAGCCAAACTTGAAACTACCTACAACAAAATAGCCAGATTCACTGCCAACCTTCCCTATCGCTCTCACCACTGCATAGCTTTAAAAAATCTACAATGGTTTGAGCTACATAGCCAACTCCTTCTTCCCCAACTCCACCTTACACACACTATCTTAAATCAATCCTCTCATTGTCTTGCCCTCACGGACCTCATCACTCCCTTCTCTCCTAAGTATAACCTATGTAGCACAGACCTACACCTCTTAGACATCTACAAACCCAATAAAAATATTGGCAAACATTTATACAGTCACTCTGTCGCCAATGTGTGGAACAAACTTCCCCTTTCTCTAAGAACAAACAGCAACTTCCTTAACTATAAAAATCTTCTAAAGGACTTGTTTACTAATTCCTGGGCCTGTCCTTTTCCCATGCCCACCTAAACTACTACCTGTCCTCTTCCACTTCCCCTCTGAGCTCACACACTTTACCAGAACTACTTATTTAAGGCCTTTATGATATTCTACCAACCTTGAATTTCTCCCTGATAGTAATTGTTAGATTGAATCTAACTTTTTATATTATATTTTATATTCTTAATATGTAGCATTGCTGTTTAAACCTTCAGTATTACTCTTGTAATCTAACATGTTCATTTATAAGTTGTATTCTGTTTCGCCTGTGTATATACACTTGTATGTGAATATTGTATGATATTTTGTTTTTGTATTTGTTTATCTGTGGAGCTTTTCTCATTGGGTCTCCACTGAAAAAAGGCCTCTGCAGCCCAGTTGGACTAACCTGGTTAACAAATGTCAAATAAATAAAATAATAAAATAAATAAACATTGTGAAGGCACAACATTACAAATCTCAAAGTTATCTTAGTAAACCCTGCTCAATACTGTTTTCTGACCCTTCCTAAGTGTTCACAGTTGTTTTCCCTTTTACTTCACTTTTTCTCATCTTTGTTGAATTTCTGGATGTCACAGACACTTCAGCTACCAATTTCTGTTAACAATTTATAGTAGTTTGCAGACTTTTGCTGTTGTTAGTGGTTCTCAGCACAGAGATTTTTTTATTTGCTCACACAACAACCACTGTCTTAGAATCAAATTCCATTGAGTATTTTTCCTAAAGATACCTGAAATGTTGTATGGAACCATGGAGCTGGTAATGTAGGTTTTATTTGATGCCAATGCCACTGCATCTATGGAGACTGGGAGCAGTGCCCTTGCCAGAAATAATTAACTTATGTTTGCTTTTAGACTGTATTAAGCTGTGTATTACTTTCTCAACCTGGATGTTGGTTGCATGTATCAGTTCTGAGAAAATTAGAATGTTAAATGATTCTGTACCACTGATGACTTTTATCACTAATATTCTTGATGTAGATAGAATAAATGTTATTCTTATCATCAGCATTATATGCTAATTTGAGTTCATAATCAGAGTTAATTTTGATAGTTAACTGTGTGTTTGTTAAAAGCTGCTTTATCCTTTTCTTTCACTTTCTTTTTTTTCCCAACCCCTCCCCCAGACTCTTTAACTTTGCCTTCCTTCCTATGGCGCCATCTTTAAAATACTTCTAGCTTTCTGTGCATTCTATATGAAAGCTTCTACTCTCCCCTGCCTGTGTGCTCTCTGGCTTTAGAAGGTACTGTGTAAGACATACTGTTTTGTTTATTGCTATTTACAGTGCTACTAAGCACTGTCTGTCAGTGCAGAGTTAACTGTGCTTGCTAAAAGTTGCTTTATCCATACAAGCTTCTGGATTTTACTTCTAGTACTACATTACAGTTTAAACAGAATTGTCTTCTGCTCTGCTTATAAGGCTCAGTTAACTGTGTTTGTTGAAAGTTGTTTTATCTATACAAGCTATTGCATTTACTCCTAGTGCCTCATTACAGCTTTTTAATAATGTTTGTTTTCTGTTCTGCTTACAGGGCTTAGTTAACTGTGTGCTTGTTAAAAGTTGCTTTATCTGTACAAGCTATTGCATTTACTCCTAGTGCTCCATTCCAGTTTTTTTAAGATTGTTTTCTATTCTGCTTACAGGGCTTAACTGTGCTAATATTTGCTACTTCTGTACAAACTACTGCATTTACTTTTAGTGCCCTGCTTTCATGACTTAGTCAACTGGGAATACTGTTATTGCTACACTGGTTATTTCTTGTCTGTATTGTACCTCACTTAAATCTCTGTTTTTCTAGAGTTTTTCTAGGTCTGGTCTCTCATGTGTCTTTTCTTACTTTCCTGGTCTAACCTTTTGTATGTGTTCCCCCTTATGTCTTGCAGCTTCTCCTGACAGGTTAAACAATCTGTGGTCATCCCCTGCCCAACAGACTCGTCCAGCAAACTTCCTTGTGAAAGAGTATAGATCTGCCTGAAGCAGCTCCAAAAATAAACTAAAAAGCACAGCTTTCTAAATAGGTGTTCCTTCTATTGCAATTTATCCACACTCCAAATCTGTTTTTAAAACTATCTGCTTTTAAAATAGTAAACTGCTCCTTATTTAAAGTATTACTACAGGGCAGATGAGCATACACACAGGTTAGTTTTTCTGGCTGTAGTAACTTACTTTGCCACCAGGTAGCAACACAATGCCAGCAGTCTACCACATTCCTTGCTGTTTTAACTAATAGTACCAATAGCTTTTAGTTTAATGTTGTTTAAACTCTCAGTAGTTCCAGTATATGTAGGTTTAATGTTGCCAGCCACATTCTAGAGTGTTGTTAAACCCTAGTACATCTTCTGTTCCCTTTGTCTCCTGTTTTTCAACTTATATCTGCAACATTTCCATCTCTGGTTTGCTCTCATTCCCTCTCCAGCTCTAATTTTCACAGTTGATTCCTTTCTAATTGTTTCAGTGCTGTTTCACACTGCTCACCTGACCCTGTCAGTACTGGTTCCAACCAGCTAGGCCACTGTGATATCCATCTCCAGTCTCTATTCCAATCCCTCCCACAGTTTCTTTCACTTTCTTTTCTCTCCAACCTCTCGACCAGACTCTTTAACTTTGCCTTCTTTCCTGTGGTGCCATATTTTATCTCTCTGAACCACTCTAATCCTTTCCCTATACCACTGCTAGAATATCCCTTACCCCTTGCATACTTTCATCAGAACTTACTTTAATCTCCACTGATTGTTTTTCACTTTTGACCTTAATTCTTCCTTTCCTTGGCTCTACCCGCTCCGTTCACCCTACAAGCTCATTCTACTCCTCTACCCTACCCCAAATCTCACCCACCCCAATACCCTTACGCTTATACTTAGCTAGCCACTCCCACCACTTCTACCATCCAATCCAAACTACTTAGCTAGCCACTACTACCACTTCCATCAACCAATCTAACCAACCCATCATACCCCCAAAATCTCCTCCCACAGTTCACCCATTATAGTAAGCCTACCTTTCTGTGTTTACTGCCAAACACATCTTATCCTGATAAGCTACTAAACAATTAACCTAAACCATAATCTCTTACTCAAACTAACTTCACAACTTAACTCACCCCCTACTTCTACTCTACTAACCAACATCATGACCCTCAAATCTCTATCCCTACTTACTCAAATAATACTTATAATTACCTTAACTTACCTAAATTATATCACCCAACCTACTAATGCAAACCACTCCCCCCATTTTACACCACTACCCCATCCTCTACAAGGTATACATATATTACTCATATATCTCCCAGTCTCTACCCCTCAACACTAGCATGTTCTTCCCCTATAGACTCTTTCCTAACTCTAAAAACACTGTTCCCAACTGCTCTAGTCTAATGTCCACAAAACTCTCTACCTGTATACTACACCCCAAACAAACCAAAGACCTCATCCATCATCTTATCCTTCTCTCTGGGAAAATCGACCCAAACCCAGGCCCCTCTATCACACTGCATCCAACCCCCCCCCAAGCAACAGGCAAACCCATCCACTTCTCAGCTCTGAATGCTTAGAGCCTATGTAACAAAATTCCAAACCTTCATGCCTGGTTTCTACATAACCAGCCTGATATTCTCTCCATCTCAGAAACCTGGCTTAAGCCCCACATACAAGATTCTGAAATAACTCCTCCCAACTACCGCATGTTAAGGAATGACAGAACACAAATAAAAGGAGGTGGTGTAACACTCCATTACTCGGCATCCCTCTTAGTCACCTCCTATACCAAACCCTTTCCCAAATTTGGAAGGCAGAAATAATACTAGCCCTACTCCACCTAAACAAGCATAAACTCATATTTGTTCTCTCTCTCTATATTCCCCCTGGCGACAATATCTTATCTCCTGAAGATGTTCTCTCCTGGGTCTCTACCAACATTGATCATGCAGCCATAATCCTGGGGAACATGAACATAAACTGGGCCACAATCCAATCTCCCTCTAACTCACTCAATATTAACTAATATAACTATACACAACTAATCAATTCCACCACCAGGCCTTCCAAGAACTCCATCACTGGAACTACAATAGACTGGATTCTAGTATCTCATTCTCACTATATCTTTGATAGTGGTATTCTCCCAGACCCTCTAGCTGACCATTTCCCACTTTTGCCCACTGTCTCCCCTCTTCTATACAACTAACTCACACCTATATTTCCACTCGTTGCCTAAAAAACTTCAATGCTGAAACCTTCTCAAATGCACTAAAAAGCACAAGCTGGAACCCATTAAAAACTCTTTCCCTAGATAATGCTCCATCCTACTTTAACTCTACTTTCACAAACTTGCTCAACTCATTTGCCATTCTAAATACAAAATGTATAAAAAGTAACCCTGTACCCTGGTTAACCAAAAACACCTCAGCTACTATGCGACTCTGTGACAAAGCCTGGACACATTACTGGAAAAATAAAACAACTATCACCCTAATCAAATATAAAACACTACAAAATAAAGTCAAAAAACGTATTACCTTAGACCACAAAGCCTATTTCTCCACTCTCAAAACCAATCACACCACCAATCCCAAACTATTTTGGAAAGGAATCTCATCTCTCCTCAACCCGGGAAAAAAGAAAACCCTTGCCCCAACCTAGATGCCTCTGACATGGCCTTGGCCACCCAATTTAACTCTTTCTTCATAGAGTCCATAAGCAAGCTAACATCATCCTTCACCAACACCTCTACAACCCCTCCTCAGTGTGCTCCAATCCCTTCCTCCCAAGCATCCCTTGCCCCCAACCTCCACCTTTCTCTATCAATCCCATTTCTATACCCATCATAAAAAAACTTCTCCTAAAATTAAAACCTGGTTCCAATGCCCCTGATGAAATTCCCTCCTACTTCCTAAAGGTAGCAGCAGAAGCCATTGCTTTCCCTATCAGCATACAAATTAATCAGTCTATCTCAGAAAGCCAGGTCCCCCAGCTCTGGAAGAAGGTCTTTATTATTCCTCTCCATAAAGGTGGCAAAAATAATGACATCCCAAACTTTTGCCCTATCGCCATCCTATCCCCTATTTCAAAGCTGATGAAACAGCAAACGTAAAACCAACGAAACAAGCACAAACCCACGGAAACCTTGCACCAGCAAGAATTGCGAAACCAAAATGGAAATGTTCTAAACGCAATTTATTAATATCCACAAGTGTTTTCGCCACTAACTCTGCAGTGGCTTCTTCAGAGAAAACAATTACACAAAATGCAACTTGCATACACTTTTTTTTAAAACAAAAGGAAAAGGAAGTGATGTAATAACACAACAACCTAAATTAAATTGCGGACTTACAGAACTACTACCGCATAGTTATGTTAATTAAACCACTTATACAATAAGGGTAAAAACAGTAAAATAAAATTCATCACTGAGAGACTGATAAACCTGTAAAAAGGTAGTTAAAAAACTAGCCTGGATACAATATATTAATTGTGAAATATAATTGTGAAATATAAAAAGTGTGTTGTGTGCATATTTTTTTAATATATTTATTTTTAATACATGACTTTGATGACAGAGTGTATTTTTATTGTTACAACACACTTTTTATATTTCACAATTAATATATTGTATCCAGGTTAGTTTTTTAACTACGTTTTTACAGGTTTATCAGTCTCTCAGTCATGAATTTTATTTTACTGTTTTTACCCTTATTGTATAAGTGGTTTAATTAACATAACTATGCGGTAGTAGTTCTGTAAGTCCGCAATTTAATTTAGGTTGTTGTGTTATTACACTTAAGCAGATAAAGTTGTAGTTCAGTATGAAGGTTGCACATGCACATAGGATGCGCTGTAGTAGCAACAGTTTTTTTCTTTCCTGTTTTACCCTCTAGGTATATATGTGCTGCGGGACGCAGATGGCAACAAGAGAAGTACATACGGCTGATTTATTGACTGATTTCAGATTGTTAGTTTTGATTTTTAAGCAAAAGCTCTCAATAAATTAGATATGTTATTCCACTGCCATTTTCTGCTTCATTAATTTTACTTCTGGAATACTGGTCCTCCGGTGCTTGCTTTTAGCAGTTGTAATTTAACTTCTGCCATTACCAGCATTGTCTGCATTCTTTAAAGGGCAGCTTTCATTTTCTTTTTCTTAAGGTGGAAATTGTAAAATCACTGTAGAGTACATTCATTGTTAAGAGTTTCAGAAAATGCCCATTCGACGAATACCTGTTGTTTTATTAAGTTTTAGGTTACAGCTGCATTTCAAAATTTTGCCTGTTTTTGTGCAGATTATCAATGCACTTAGTATAAGTTAGAGGGAAAACAGATTGCTTTGTGCTGCATCCATGTTCTCTTCTGCTACTGATTACCATTTTAATTTGTCCAGAAGTTTGAAATGCATGTTGAGACAAACCCCTTTTATGCAGGACTAGCTTAGTCCTGCACGGAAGTGGCTGTTTAGGAGCAGCACAGCAGTGCGCCATGCATATTAATGAAGGCATGCTGCCTGAGCTCCTAAACGGACATGGAGTGTGTACAAGTGCAGGGGCCGTGTCTGAGAGCAGAGCTCTCAGAATATACATGCTCCTGCAATCAAGAACAGCAGTTTAGCAATAAGGATGAGTGAGACCGGTCATAGGTGTTTGCATACCCCCAGCAACATCCCCCAAGTTTATAAGAGCAATAGTTAAAATATAAAATATAAACAAGCTAATTTTTTTTTATCAAACAGATAAAATTTAACAGTAGGTGAGCGGGTTTGCCCATTGTGTAGCTAGGTATACTGCAGCTTAAATGGCACAAGAGGATACATATCAAGATATATACAAATGAAGCAGTACTGCAATAGTGTAGTGGGCTGAGCATTGGCTGTACGAGCAGCCATTCCCGGTTCGAGTCTCACTTCAGTACATTCTATCTTCCATGTCAAATCACTTTATGAACAATATTTTTTTGTTGCATAACCTACTAAATAACATATATTTGTGAACTGAAGTACTGCATTAAAAGGAGATGTGAGGTGTCATTGTCATAATGTAAAATCCACAGATTTTCACACTGAGCTAATCGAAGGAAGGACATTGAGCAAACTCAGAGCTATAATATATAACATTAAGTATCCTGTTTTTTGTTTATTTTTTTCTTTATTTCTTTGTTATTTATAGCACTTTGTGCACTGTGTATTTTTCTAGCTAGTTTCACTGTGTGTGAGGTATTAACTGGAAATTGTCCACTTTTATTAAGCATCTGTTGGGTTGTTTGTTTCTGATAACTTGTTGCAGTCAAACTCTTTTTTTCTAGAGGCTCCTTTAGCTGTTTAAAACTTTCATTTAAAGGCTCACTGCTGCTTTTCAGCTGTGAGAAACAGTTCTGCAGTTTGTTTCTAAGTAGTGGGGATATTTGTAGCATTTCCATATTCAGGCTTGTATTTGGGCCTAGTGTTTGTGGAGGCTGTGTATCTGAGCACATATTCAGGGACATCTTGGTTTAGCCAAAGTCATCAGGCATTTCAGTGAGAGAGAATTGTTTGAGGTCATTGGCTGACTGAGGTCACCTGGACTACAGCTTAGACTAAGCACCTCATTGGTTCTTTTGAGATTTCTTTCTTAAAAGCTGTCTCAGGTTTCAACTTTCTGTTACCTAAGAAGTTCAGTTGTGAGTGTTCTGCCATTTCACACTGAGCTAATCGAAGGAAGGACATTGAGCAAACTCGGAGCTATAATATATAACATTAAGTATCCTGTTTTTTGTTTATTTTGTTCTTTATTTCTTTGTTATTTATAGCACTTTGTGTACTGTGTATTTTTCTAGCTAGTTTCACTGTGTGTGAGGTATTAACTGGAAATTGTCCACTTTTATTAAGCATCTGTTGGGTTATTTGTTTCTGATAACTTGTTGCAGTTAAACTCTTTTTCTAGAGGCTCCTTTAGCTGTTTAAAACTTTCATTTAAAGGCTCACTGCTGCTTTTCAGCTGTGAGAAACATTTCTGCAGTTTGTTTCTAAGAGTGGGGATATTTGTAGCATTTCCATATTCAGGCTTGTATTTGGGCCTAGTGTTTGTGGAGGCAGTGTGTCTGAGCACATATTCAGGGACATCTTGGTTTAGCCAAAGCCATCAGGCATTTCCGTGAGGGAGAATTGTTTGAGGTCATTGGCTGACTGAGGTCACCTGGACTACAGCTTAGACTAAGCACCTCATTGGTTCTTTTGAGATTTCTTTCTTAAAAGCTGTATCAGGTTTCAACTTTCTGTTACCTAAGAAGTTCAGTTGTGAGTGTTCTGCCATTTCACACTGAGCTAATCAAAGGAAGGACACTGCGCAAACTCGGAGCTATAATATATAACATTAAGTATCCTGTTTTTTGTTTATTTTGTTCTTTATTTCTTTGATATTTATAGCACATTGTGTACTGTGTATTTGTCTATCTAGTTTCACTGTGTGTGAGGTATTAACTGAAAATTGTCCACTTTTATTAAGCATCTGTTGGGTTGTTTGTTTCTGATAACTTCTTGCAGTTAAACTCTTTTTTCTAGAGGCTCCTTTAATTGTTTAAAACATTTATTTAAAGGCTCACTGCTGCTTTTCTGCTGTGAGAAACATTTCTGCAGTTTGTTTCTAAGAGTGGGGATATTTGTAGCATTTCCATATTCAGGCTTGTATTTGGGCCTAGTGTTTGTGGAGGCTGTGTGTCTGAGCACATATTCAGGGACATCTTGGTTTAGCCAAAGCCATCAGGCATTACAGTGAGAGAGAATTGTTTGAGGTCATTGGCTGACTGAGGTCACCTGGACTACAGCTTAGACTAAGCACCTCATTGGTTCTTTTGAGATTTCTTTCTTAAAAGCTGTCTCAGGTTTCAACTTTCTGTTACCTAAGAAGTTCAGTTGTGAGTGTTCTGCCATTTCACACTGAGCTAATCGAAGGAAGGACACTGCGCAAACTCGGAGCTATAATATATAACATTAAGTATCCTGTCTTTTGTTTATTTTGTTCTTTATTTCTTTGTTATTTATAGCACATTGTGTACTGTGTATTTTTCTAGCTAGTTTCACTGTGTGTGAGGTATTAACTGGAAATTGTCCACTTTTATTCAGCATCTGTTGGGTTGTTTGTTTCTGCTAACTTGTTGCAGTTAAACTCTTTTTTCTAGAGGCTCCTTTAGCTGTTTAAAACTTCCATGTAAAGGCTCACTGCTGCTTTTCAGCTGTGAGAAACATTTCTGCAGTTTGTTTGCCACCATCCCTCCTTGTTGGTATAGTATTTTTATAGTTGGTGGCTTTGCAGTTGCCCGCCCCTACTGTAAATTTGATCTGGGACCCTCCTCCCAGTCTAGTGTCATTATCTCATTCTACCCAGTACAGGGAGAACATTTGAGAAGGCCAATCAGCTTAGTTTCTGCTACTCCTTTCTCTCTTTCCACTTAAAAAAAAAACAAACTTTTTCTAAGCGTGTTTCCTGCCTTTCCTGTGGGTAGTCTAGCCTGGATATAGATTTGCTGTGTCCAGGACTATTTGTAGGCTTCTAGGGCCCAAGCCTTTCTGTGTTGGAGGGAAGCCTTCTAGCTTAATTTTGTTTCTTAGAACTAGCCAGTTTTTTGTTTCAGCACTTGTTCAGAACTTATTATAAGCACTAAATAAGCTACAAATTACTACAGCACACAACTTTCCTCATTGTCTAGAGGAAAACAGTTTCTAGTACTTAACAAATAAGCACCTATCCAGGCATGTCTAAGGGTCAGCCCCTGGTGTTTTCTCCTGTCTACCTGATGAATCTGGGCATCTTGGGGCAATGCAGTAATTGCCTCATGTACACAAACATCCCTCTCCTCCTACCACCCAACACTACAACCTGTGAGAGATGCACTTATATAGCCAAACTGGAAGCAAAGCTCTCTTCACCCAAGAGTGGATTAGACAGTCAAGAGGAGAAGGTAAACACTTGCACCACACCACACTCAGCATATAGTCCCTCAAAACCTTCACCACCAAAACACACACATATAAACACAAAACACATACCTACATTCACGGAGGCTCTCAGTAAAAACCTGCCCAAGCAACAGGGACTTCCAAAGCAGAAACACAAGCAACCTCCACCCCCCCCCAACACAACCCAAATGACACATAGCCCAAAAACTCAGTGTGCCACTCAACCACAGCCTATAAGGCATAACAATGTACCCAACACTCTAGTCATAGGTGACTCTATAGTCAGGGACACTGATGTTCCACTCAACAGGTTAAACAAGGAGAAAGTTGCTGTCAGCTGCCTGTCAGGTGCCAGGATCCGCCACATAATGCATGCACTCAGATCACTCCACAACATGTACAAATATGACTCTGTCATTGTCCATGTTGGTGTGAATGACCTGAGACGTACCTCCTTGGACTACATGAAAAGGGACATGGAGGAACTGTCCGATCTTGTAGCCCAGTCAGGTATGACCCTAGCCCTGAGTAACATCCTGCCATCACCCAGAATGATACCACAGTACAAGGACAAAATGATTGACTTCAACAACTGGCTAAGCTTCTGGTGTCATTCTAAGGGGATCCAGTATCTGTCTGCCTGGGATGACATGATCGACAAGCCACGAAGCTTTGCCAGAGATGGCCTGCACCTGTTGCCCCTGGGACTCTGGATACTGGCTAAGGATCTAGCCACCCCTATAGTGCCTTTTTTAGGCAAGGTTCAAATGACAAATTCACCACCCTAACAGGTACAGGCAAGAAGAATCTGAGGGTATTGCTATTCAATGCTAGAAGTCTAAACCTCAAAATGCACTCTCTCGAGGAACTCCTTAAAATGGAAAACATTGCCATGTGTGCAGTGACAGAGACCTGGTTCAAGGCTCCAGAGAGTACCCCTGCATTACCAGGCTATAATTCATACCACACCTTTCGGCCTCCTAACCTGGACCGAAACACTAAAGGCGGAGGTGTGTCCATATTCATTAAGGATATCCACACCTCCAAGCTAGTTGCTCAGCATAATGCATCCGAGATTATCCAAGTGCAACTAACTCTGGGCAAGACCACAATCCAAATTGTAGCTTGCTACAGATCCCCCACCATGCCTCAGGATTCCCACTCCTCATTTCTTAATCCACTGGAAAATATTAGGGTACAACCTAACACCCTAATAATGGGCGATTTCAACTACCCTACCATTAACTGGGAAAACTACTCATGTACCAACTCTTGTGCTCAACGTTTTTTGGAATTCATAAATTCCAATGCCATGGATCAACCTATCCACACCCCCACCAGGGGCAGCAATATCCTAGACCTTGTTATTACCAACATGGGCAACCGGTGCTCCACACCAGAGGTCAATTCCTCGTTGGTGAGATCCGACCATAAGCTAATCACCCTAGACATCCACATCCCCCCCACCCCCCATTAGGGAAACCACAGTAAAAAATGTCTCCAAAGCCAACTTCACGCTTCTTAAGACAGAAGTGGCAAACTTCACGACACCCATGCTGATGGATAATAGAGGTATGACTGCTGAATCCTACACAAATGCACTTTATAAGCACTTACATGAGTGCATGGATTGTGCAATCCCTAACAGAACCAAGATGCTATCCTCCAAAAAAGGAAGCCAATCTGGTGGTCCCCTGCCATAAACAAACTCTACAACAGAAGAAAGAAACTGTTGCAAAAAAGAGTAAAATCCCATGATTGGAGAAACTCCCTGGTCAGCTTCAGTAAGAAGCTGAGATCCCTCATAAAATCCTCCAAAGCTAGTTATGAAAACAAAATTGCCACTGACTCTAAAGACAACCACAAAGCATTCTATAGCTATGTCAAGAATCTCAATGGCAACACTCAGATCTGCTCTGAGTTACAGCACAATGGCACTAAATATACAGAACCAATGGATATTGCCAACATCCTGGCAGATAGGTTCAGTGCTACCTTTACCCCTCTGTTATCCCCTAAAGGGCTCATCTCTATACCAGAAGAATGCAAAGTTCCTGTAATCACGGCTGCACAGGTAAAAAACACGCAATCCAAAGCCAAGAACACAGCATCCATGGGACCTGACGGCATCCCAGGCTGTGTTCTACATAAACTACAGAGCGAACTGGCACCCCACCTAAGTACCATGTTCAATCATAGCCTCACCTCAGGCTATGTGCCCACTGAATGGCGCACAGCAACAGTTATCCCACTCCACAAAGGGGGAGCCACCACAGACCCCGGAAACTACTGCCCCATTATCCTAATGAGCCTGGTCTGCAAGGCTATGGAGCGTATCATCATGGAACTTATAAACAATGACATTGGTAATCTCCAAACTCAGGACCCCACCCAGTTCGGGTTTGTAAAAGGCAGATCATGTCTCCTAAACCTGATAGACTTCTTTGAAGCAGTCATCAAAGCCATAGATGAGGGTAAGGTGGTTCACACAGCCTATCTATATCTTGCCAAGGCTTTTGACACCATCCCCCACTCTGGAATTATAGATAAACTCACTAAACTAGGTATAAATCCCTATGTCACAAGATGAGTTGCCAACTGGCTCACTGACAGAACTCACACTGTGAAAGTAGCAGACGCCAAATCCAGCTTCAGACCAGTGACAAGTGGAGTACCACAGGGTTCAGACCTGGGTCCTCTCCTGTTTGGTATCTACTTCTCTGAAGTACAGGCCAACACAGAAGGTCTTTGGCTAATGAAGTTCGCAGATGACTGCAAACTAGGAGCCATAATCAAAACTCAAAAAGATGTGGAAATCCTACAAAAGGGCCTTGTTGAGACAGATGCCTGGTGTCAAAGCCATGGCCTCAAGCTCAATGCCAAAAAGTGCATTGTCATTCCTTTTGGTAAAAACTCAGTACCCATGAACTACTACATAGGTGGTAGTCTACTTAACACCGAAAGTGTGATAAGAGACCTTGGGACACAGGTGGACAGTAGTCTCTCCTTTGATAATCACATCACCACAGTAGTCAGGAAATCCTTCTATGTGGCACACCTCATCACAAAAGGTTTCTCATCCAGGAAAAAAGAGGTCATTGTTCCCCTATACTTGTCACTCATTAGAACCATTATAGAGTACAATGTCCCTTTTGGTATGTACCTCACAAGACATCTACAACAACTGGAAAGGCCACAGAAATGCCACACAAAGAGGATTACCAGCCTCAAAGAGATGCCCTATGCAGACCGTCTCAAAAAACTGCAGCTTTACTCCATTGCATATCGCCTACTCAGAGGCGATCTCTGCCTAACACACAAAGCTATGTCAAACCCAGAGCTTTTAGACATGCTCCACTTAAAGAAATCCCAATCCCTATGAGCTACACGCTCTAGGGACCTAAACCTCATTACCACAATAAACCGAACATGCTGGAGGGATAGATTCCTGTCCCAGAGACTTCCCATACTCTAGAACAAACCACCTATCTATATCAAACAAAGCTCCTCATTAGCACTGTTCAAGAAAAAATCTTGATGATTGGATGGGAGATAGGAAATTCACCCTGGGGATCACTTTTGTGGCTCTGCTCGACAGTGGCACAGGAAAATAATTTTCTTGGGTGGCGAAAGCCAGGGTACCTTTGGCTAGGCTTATATAGGCCCTAGGGCTAATAGCCTAGTACCTACCTATGAACCTATGAACCTATAACACAAGTGCCCCATGCAGTATATGTACACATGAATCAGGGATACAAATTAAAGGTGCAATGTGTAATGAATGATAAATCCATAGAGTGTCCAAATCTACCACCTTCCCAAGAACCATTTTACATTTCTGTCTAAATTAGTGTGGGGGTAAGCTGGAGTAAGCAGTAGTAAGCAGGAGTAAGCATATTTAAGCAGTAGTAAGTGAGTTTAAGCCCGTTTGCATGGGGCAAGCAATGCACATACAGGTTAAGCAATACTGAAGCTAACTCTCTGTAAGCATATTTAACCAGAGGTTAGCATTTCTTACCTTCACACAAACCCATGCAAACCCACTTACAATTGCTTAAAAGTGCCTTAGTCACTCAGTATGCAACAGCCGCTGTTCTGGCCAGAAAAAAAATAAACAGCCCTTGCAGGTCTTGAACCCAGGACCCTGTACACTATAGTCATAGTAGTTCACCACTAAGCCATCACAGCAGTACATAATATTGAGGTATCACCAAATAGATCCTCACTATAGGAAAATCAAACTTAACATGTGAAAGGAATCTATATACAGTTTTATGTTGTATAACCTACTACATAACATAAGTATGTGAACTGGAGTACTGCATTAAGTCCAGATGTGAGGTGTCATTGTAATAAAGTGTTGAAATCCCCTAATAAACACAAGGGCCCCTTACAGTGTACATACACATGAATCATGGATACCAAACACATATATAACATGTAATGAATAATAAATCAATGCCAAACAGCAAATAGTATGCAAGCAAAAATTAAGCAATGCTAAGCATTGCAGAACCCAGCTTACTAGGTGTAAGCAATGTTTAGGCCAGCTAAATCAGTTTGCCAATTGGTATACCCCTTTAAGCAATGCCAACCTTAGGTAAGCAGGTTTGCTCATAGCTTAGCATTTTCAAAACCATCCAATCACAGCAAATTGCAAGAAATTGGCCTTATTTAAACCCAACAGGCAGGAATACATCTCATAACTGCTTGCAGCTTCCTCCTGTAGGCACTATGACTGGTATGGGAGAGGGAGTGTGCTTTCAGGTGCAGCGCTGGGGCATCCAGGAGTCCAAAGTCATGGCAGGACTCTTTGTCAAAGACCATAACCAGAGACTGCTGCAGGGCCAGTACCAGGGTTCCCAATATAAAGCAGAACCCTGGGACCATCTTGCGCGTGACCTCAATAGTGCCACTGGCATACCTTAAACTGGTGAGCAGGTCAGGCATCACTATGCTGACCTGAAGTGGAGAAAGAGGGATCTCTTGGATTAGTGGATCCAAGAGGCTAGGAGGATGGGGGATGTCCCAGTCATGTGCGAGTATCAGTCCACTACCTGTTTAATAATTGCTAGCTCATGTATATTATGGATAGGTATGGCTAAATATTCCTCTTATGTCTTTGACAGTGGCAGATGAGTGGGCTTCAAACCAGGAAGCCCATGCCTGTAGATTGCAGCAGTTGCGTCGTGAGGTAGATTAGTAATACTCTTGCATGTACTGTCATAGGAAATAAATCTAAAAGTAGTAGTAAGTTAATTGCCTGTATAAAAACTGTTTTGCTTATGGCATGTACTGCATACACCAGAGAATATAGCAGGAAGAGTCTCATATAGGTTGTATGTAAATAAAAGGATAACAGCCTGACAATAAAGGTCTAACTGCTGGACTGCATGTGTTAACTCTGGTATCATATGGTAATGTAGAGTTGCAATCTCTTAATAGTAATGTTGTATTAAGCACTGTTACCCACACTGTGCTACATAAATAAAATGTGTAGGAATGTCTGTATATGACTGTTGTAATCACAAGAGGTCATATTGTACAACTGAGAGAGACTTAGACAGAAAACAGTGAAAAGCTAGACAACATAATCCAAATGGCACACTCAACTGAGACGAGAACTGTTGTATTTTCAGCACACACAGCCATGGTTTGAATCAAGAGGGTGGTAGTAAGCTATATGCAGAATCATAACCCATAACTGTACAGATATGCCCAGAATGTCCAGTTAATTGGCCCATATCTGCTGCCTGTCACCCTGTCCCCCTGGCAAATCAGTGGGATGACCCCAGATGTTTAGGCAGCAAATAATGAAATACAACTGATTGTCAGACATCTATAAGAACAAACCTGTCAGTCTAAAAACTCCCCAAAATGTTATAAGAGTAATAAGCCAAGTATGTCCCATCTCCACTCCAATGTTGTGAAGCTGTGACCAGAGTGTGTGCAGTAACACAGTGAGATGTATGTGCATAATGCTAACGTGTAATCTGGTAATATGTGTGGCAACATTCAGGTAGTGCTAACAAACATTGCCCCCACAGGTCTGTCAGATACGAAAACTGTGCCTAGAAATAAAAGATTAAAATCCTGGACTGGTACTGTTTACTCTGGTATTGTATGGCATTGTTAGTATAGCAGCTGCTCTGAATAATAAGGTATTACTCATCACTGTCACCCACACTGTGCTACATAATAAAATTGTCTAGGAAATCCTGTATAAGAGTGTTGTAATTACAAGGTCAGATTGTAAAAACACAGGAGAATTATAGACAGAAATCAGAGAAGAGATACACAACAATATCTATATAGGGCACTCAACTGTGATGGACACTGTTTTATTTTTAGCAGACACAGCCATGGTTCGAATCCTGGGAGTGGTAGTAAGCTGCATGCAGAATCATACCCTACAAGTGTACAGAATTGTCCAGAATGTCCAGTTAATCGGCTCATATCTGCTGGCTGTTACATTGTTCCCCTGGCATATCAGTGTGCTAATCTCTGACATGTAGGCAGCATTTCATGTCATATAGCTGACTGTCAGGCCTGTACATATTTGGAAAATGTCAATGAAAACAAACCTGTCATTGTACAACTCACCAAAGGTTTAAGAGGGCAATAGTCAAAATATGTCCTGGTTCACCTGCATGTGTCAAGACATGCCCAGAGTATATGCAATAAGAGATGGACAGGTATGTGCATAATATCAACCTGGAATCTGGGAATATGTGTAGAAACAGTTAGGTAGTGTTAACAAACAATACCTCCGCAGGTATACCAGGTAAGAAGGTGTATACTGCAGGTAAAACACAGTTCATGTATATTTATTTATTTATTTATGTATTTTACATTTGTTGACCGGGATAATCCAACTGGATGCATGTCCATTTTCAGCGGAGGCCCGGGGAGAAAAGCTCCAAGGGTAAGCAGATACAGCATTACATAATACCAGCATTACATATTACAAACAGACTATTTACAGAGATTACATAAGTAAGCAAGTTAAACAAGTTCCACATGTTACAGTTAATCCTGAGCACAAGTCAAAATTAAATTAAATTACACAGTAAACTGGTTAACAGATTTTTACACATTCTACATTGACATAGCCAGTTAAGTGACAAATGTTGTTTGAGTCTAGTTTTAAATTGACCTAAGGTGGAAAGTAAGGTAATATCAGCTGGAAGAGAGTTCCAGGATCTACTTACAGAGTTTGCAAAGAGAGAATCACCAGCTATGTTATTAATTTTGCTAGTCTAAATTAATAGTTTGTTAGAGGATTGAAGCAGTCTAGGATTGTTATAGGGGGTGATAATATTTTTAAGTGCAGGAGTATTGTCCAGATTATAGAGGATTGTATAGGCCATAATCAGTTGATTATACTGGATTAGGCTGGGTAGTTCAAGCCACCCAAGCTGATTTAGATTGATGCAATGATGTGTCCTAAAAGGCAGCCCAGTGGCAAACCTGGCAATGTGGTTGTAGCAAATTGAGAGTTTGTTAAGGACAGTCTTGTTTAAATTCGAGAGTAGAGGGGATACATACAGAAGGGTTGAAAGAAGGTGAGAGCGAGCTATGGCAATTTTAGCTGGAGGGGTTAGGAAGGCTTTTATTCTGTAAAGTGACCCTAGTTTTTTATTGATGGTTTTGATAGTTTGGTTAACATGTAGGTCAAATTTTAGATTATTGTCTATGATGACACCTAATAGTTTTGTAGATGGGTCAGGGGAGATTATTGTGCCATCATTTGATTTTATGGTAAAGGTGAAAGCGGTAGACCTACGTGTTGGTGAAAATAACAGCATTTTATTTTTTGGGGGATTTAGAATCAGACGATGTTCAGAAAGCCAGTTTTCTATTGTATTAAAGGTGGTCTGGGTAGCTGACCATAACTCTACTGGAGATGTGGCTGAGCAAATCAGAGTAGAGTCATCAGCATACTGGATACAGCTGACTTTTGGGATGACAGTATAAAGATTGTTAATGAAGATGGAGAATAGCAAGGGCCCTAGTATAGAGCCTTGTGGTACTCCAAGGGTGTTAGGTAGAAGGTTAGAGAGTTTCTTCTGCCAGAGGACAGCCTGCTGTCGACCATTCAGGTAGGATTGAAACCATTGGAGGGCTCCAGTATCTAGACAGAATGTTTGCAGGGTGTGGATTAAAAGTTGGTGATCAACCATATTGAATGCTTTGGAAAGATCCAAAAAGAGGGCTGAGGATATATAATTATTATTGTGATTATGGTTTATGGTGTTAGTAAAGGCTAGGAGGGCTGAAGTAGTGCTGTGATGAGGACGGAAGCCATGCTGAGTGTCTGCCATAAGGCGATTTTGGATTAGGTGGTGCATGAGTTGTCTATGAATACATTTTTCCATAATCTTTGCAAGTGGAGAGAGTATAGCTATTGGCCTATAATTGGAGAATTCAGTAGAGCTGCCTCCTTTGTGAAGTGGGATTACGTAGGATATTTTCCAGATGGTGGGAATTTTAGCTTCTACTATGGTTCGATTGATTAGTATTGAGACAGGGTAAGCAATAGTATCAGCTGATTTTTGTAGGTACTCAGCAGGGAGTTGATCAGCAGAAAGTGTAGTGGGTTTTAATTTTTTGATCAAGGTATGGATAAGTGAAGTGGCGACTGGTTGGAAGCTGAATGTGAGTAGGTTTCTAGGGGTGCTACTTTCAGGACCAGGGGAGCTAGGAGGTAGTTGGCTAGCTAGGGCTTGAATTGTTTCAGTAAATAATTGGTTAAAACTATCAGAAACATCTTCAGGGGTTTTATCAATAGTAGCAGCAGGGATTGGGATTGAAGTTTATCCAGGATTTAGTAGATTATTTAAACCTGCCCAAAACTTCTGAGGGTTATTTTGATTTACTGTCTGTAAATTACAGTAGTATTGTTTTTTGTCTTGTAAAATTTATTTTTTGGTTTCGTTCCTGGATTGCCTGTATTTAATGTGATCTTGAGGGTCTTTAGAAGAACGTCATAAAGCCCATGCTTTGTTTCTACGGGTAATTTTGAGTTTAGACTCTATAGAAAGCCATGGTGCAGTTTTTGCCTTGGTTCTCTTTGAACGAACAGGTGCATGCAAATCAAGGATCTCAAGGAATTTGTTGTTAAAGTATGATACTGCTTCTTCTAAGGGGAGGTGTTTTAGAATAGACCAATTACATGAGTTTAGTTCTTGATGGAATTTGGCAGGGTCAAAGTCTTTATTGTTTCTAACCTTTCTGAGTAAGGGTTGTTGGGAATTAATGGTTTTGTGCTTAATTACATATGTGAGAAGGTGATCGCTTAGGCCATTAAGGAGGGTACCAGAGGTGTACAGTTGGGAGTGACAGCTTATGAGTACCCAGTCAAGTATATTTTCTTTTTGGTTGGGTTTACCTATCCTGGTAGGGGTGGATATGATTTGTGTAAATGCATGCAGGTTAATATGGGTGGTTGGGGATTCTGAGGAACAGGTGCCCCAGTCTATGTTAAACTCTCCAAGTAGTAGGGTTTCTTGGGGGTAGTGACATGATAGCCAGTGCAGGATATCTTCAAATGTAGATATATTGTTACCTGGGGGAATATACATACAGATGATATTAATGCATTTATTTTTATTAAGTTGCAATTTGGTGGCAAGAATCACTGAGTTATTAATCTGAGGAGGTTGTATTACATCTATGGTGACATTCAACTCAGATTTATAGAGTACAGCTAATCCACCCCCCTTCCTCGAAGCACGATCCAGCCTGTGTATGTTGTACCCAGGTGGTAACACTTCATTGTCTTTAGTGTTAGGTTTTAACCAGGTTTCAGATCAACAGAGAATCTCAGGGGAGTGGACATCCAGAACTGCATGCAATTCATGCACCTTGTTATTAATGCTTCTAATATTGAGATGACAGACTAGGAGATAGTTAGTTGGCCTATTAATTGTAGGTTTGTAGCTTATATTGCAAGTAGAGGGGGTATGTGTATCTGAAGTGAGTGGGCCAGGGTTGGGGTGAATATCACCACCAAGTATTTGGTTGAGTCTATACTTGGTGATAAACTTCAGGAATTTGTTTATTAGTTTGTGGTAGTGTTTGGATCTTGATTTCCAATGTGCTTGTGAACATGATTTTTATCTTTATTACAAGGAAAGGAAGCATAAGCGTCTTTTCACTAATTTGAATGCACTACAGAAATGTAGCCTTGAATCTTTATGCAATGATGATAGCGTGGTTTTTAAACCTGCAGATAAAGGGGGGGGGGTGGTCGCTATGGATCTAGCATTGTACAATGACTTAATGAGTGAGATGCTAAATGATGATGTAGCCTACTCTCAAATAAGCAAAACTGAAGTAGGACCCATTGTTAGAAATGTGCATGATACGATGTATGATCTACTGATGACCAGATGTGTGGATAAATGCCTTTATGACTTCCTAATGATTGAGACCCCACTGATTCCCCTTATCAAGGGGCTTCCCAAGATACACAAGGGGATACATCCACCACCCTTACGCCCCATAGTGTCTGGGAAGCTCTGGGTTACGAAGAATGCCTCCCTGTTTGTGCAATCGAAATTAGGTCCTTTAGTTGGCAGTATACCTACAATCTTGAAAAATTCTTTTAATCTGCTGACGGATTTGAAGGATGTTTTGTTACTTAAAAACTTAAGACATGATACACTGATGGTTACATTGGATATAAAAAGCTTATTCACTAGTATGCCCAATGAGTTTGGAATTGATGCTGTTAGGAGCTGTTTGACTGAGCTTAGTAATTTGGCAAATGATGATCAGATGACAGTTTGTATCCTTTTGGACTTAATACTGAACAACAATATTTTTCTGTTTCAGGAAAAAATATATAGGCAGACATGGGGGGTGGCCATGGGCACCCCCTGTGCCAATGCCTATGCTAACCTGGCAGTATATCAATGGGAAAAGATGTTCATTTTTAATGATGAAAGATACAAAAATAATGTCATTCTATACAGACGTTTTGTAGATGACATCCTTCTTTTTTGGAATGGTGATGCTAAATCATTAGATGACTTTGTTGACTTCATGGGCTCAACAACTACCTTTCTAGAATTCACATATGAATACTCTGCTAATAAAGTTAATTTTCTTGACATTACCATCAGTAAGGATGATCTGAGTGAAATTACAACATCACTATTCAGGAAACCCTGTTGGAGGAATGGCATCCTCCATTTTGAGAGTATGCACCCTAGGCATATCTTTCCCAATGTGGCTAAAAATCAAATGTATAGGGTAGCTAGACTATGTAGTAGCCCACAGGATGTAAGTTACCAAATGGATGTCCAGGAAAATTGTCTTATTGATAGGGGAATACCCATCCCAACTAGTTTCAGGTCAAAGAAATAACGTCTTAGGTGCAAGCAGGCAAGCGCAGAAGAAATGGCGTTATAGTAGCCCGCTAGGGAATAATAAAGGGAAAATCCAATATGACATTAGGTATACAAGTGATATAGGGTATATAGAGAGTATTATTAAAAATAACTGGAAGCTATTAAGCATGGACAAGGACCTATCTAGAATAGTAGGGGATAAACCAAGTTTTAGATACAATAATTGCTTGAATTTAAAAAGGTTATTGTGTAAGGAGAAGGTGAAGATTGAACCGATAGACATCAGGGTAAACTATAGACAAGGTACCTTTCCATGCAGGAAATGTTGTGTGTGTAAATATATTTCCACTGTTCAAAGATTTGAACTTACAGATATAGGTGTAGTGTTTGAGCCGAAATTCTATGCGACATGTGATACGGTCAATGTCATTTATTTAGCTTTATGCGAACCCTGTGGGGCCTATTACGTGGGAATGACCATGCGTAGGTTCAAGGATCGCATTTATAATCACGTGTATGACATCAGAAAAGGAAATATTACTAATGTGTTGGCCAGACACTGCCAACAGTTCCCGTCACATATTTTTAAATTCAGGGTTTTGCAGTTGTTACATCACAATAGAAGAGAAGGAGATATGGTAGGCGCACTGGAGTTGAGTGAGCTAAAATGGATTCTTAACCTTAGGGCGCATATAGAACCAGGTTTGAATTCAGCTTTAAGTATCAGACCTGCCCTACTGGGCAATCTATGAAATTGTTTTAACATTGTTATTTATTGTTTTTTTCAAAATATGTTTGATGTAGATATTTTTTTATATCATGGTTATATGCAGGACTCATTACATGGCATTTTTATTCTTGATTTCTGTCCTTTTTGATCTTTTTTGGTTGTCCCTTCCTACCTCCCCCCCCATTCCTCCCCTCCCCATTCTTCCCCCATTTTTCTCCTGTGTTTTTCATTTTTTATTTTTTCTTTTTTTTTTTTTTTTCTTTATCCCTTCTCTCTTTTGTTTTTACCCTTTCCTTCTTTCCTGTTCTTCTTATATCATCTCACCTGTACATATGTTGTTTTGCAACTTTAGGTCGATTTTGGTTTATTTATTATGTAATCTATGACTGATGGTTTTCAAATGACTTAACTGAGGACATCCGCATTTTCACATTATTTGTAAATTGCATTTGAATTATTGTATACTTATTCATATATGCTTAGTCCCTTATACAGGGTTTTATATGTAATTAGGCTGTTGTCCTGATATTCATGGTCTTATGAATATTCATAATGTGCAACTAATCAAATTATGTAGAGGTTGCAAGAATTGTATCTAAAATACCATGAATATTTATTTACCATTAAGTGTATGTTCTCTTAAGCACTGTTTGAAACAATACTGATGGTTTTAAAAATCTGGTTATCTTTTTAAATGCTGATAAATTTTCCTAATTGCTTGGTTTAATTGTTTAATTAGGGTGGATATTTTATATATAAAGATTAGGATCTGTCTTTTGTATTGTAACCTGAGGAAGCGCACTAGGTTAGTGCGTGAAAGCGCTTGTTCTCTCTCCTAATAAATTGCTTAATTGTTTATGGCGTTTCGTGGTGGTTCCTTGCAAGTCTACTAGATAGTGTTTGGATCTAGAGCTAATGTGCCTGGGGTTGAGATGTTGATAGACTGAACAAGATGTTGGATAGGATCTGGTACTGTAAGTATGGTTGAAGGTGGAAGGATTTACAGCTGGGGTGATAGTATGGCCTTTTAGGACCTGAAATCTCATGAGAAACTGGTTTTCATACAAGGTAAGGAGGTATGGTGTGAACAAGAGGGGTAGTAAAGAGGAGTATATCATTATCTGTGATTCATCTAGTGAGTTAAGGAACTGTTTTACCTGGTGATGCAACACCAGAAGATAGAGTGGTGAGGTAAAGGTACTGGAAGGGGGATGGGAGAATGCCAGATGAAAGCTAATAGGTGCTATTAAAATGTAGGTAGTAGAATGGAGGTGGGTGGAATTATCCCAGATGAAAGCAGATAGGATCTAGAAATTGGGGGAGTGGCTATAGTACTATAAATTTAGAGGTACTGGGGCGGAGGAATTGGGGCAGGAGGGGAAGAGAGCCTGAGCATAGCGAGGGCGAACGTAGTCGGGCTATTGCAGTTTACAAGGTTTCCTAAGGTGTCCTAAAGCTATAAGGTAAGTATTACAGCTCTTAATGTAAGAGTCAATTTACTTCAGTTACAGGGGAAGGAGGCAACCACTCAAGTAGAAACAAAGAGCCCTATGGCTGACCAATATGGTGATCTGCTTAATTACAAAGCACTGTAAGTAAAAGCTTAACAAATGCTTTTTGTGTGTGCAACCTACTCTGTTTAAATGTTGAGAGAAACTGATTGCAGTCCTGTAGAGACCGTTTTGTAGGGAACTGTAGAGTTCAACTAGGAAAAGAGAAAAGCAGAGATTCTAGGGTAAGCATGAAGGAAACAACAGACAGTTATTATATAATAATGCATTCAGAAAGGTTTGGTGGGGGGGAAAAGTAGCATACTTCAGAATGAACTAAGATTTATAGCTAAGAAACCTAAGCAAGGAGAGCAATGCAGTAAATAAACACTTGCCAGATTTTAAAGATATACCAGAAAAACTAAATCAATTATTCACATTTGTACAACTGGAAAATTGCCAGTGAAAGCACTTCAGGTATAGCTAGCCCAAGTTATTCAAGTCATAAAACACTTCTTCAATGTGTGTGTGCAATTTAAACATTAAAAAACACATGCAGCAAGGAGGAGCTCTGATTATACACTTTCTCTAGGTACAGGTTCAGTTTAAACACAAATATTAACACAGAAATTCAGTAAAGTCACTAGCTACTTATAGAGCCTCTGGAAAAAAAATAGAGCAGTCTGTGCAGAATCAGAATTTAGCAGCAGGTCATTCAGTTACACAAAAAACAGTAAAAGATCCATACAATGAAGAAACTTACACTAAGTCACACCAGGTCAGCCAAGGGGGGAAGAGAGAGGGAATCCTAAGCACCTAGATTTGAAAATGATGCCTGTACTGAATTGTAGCAGTTTAACCTGTTTGAGGAAAGAGGGGGTGGGGGAAGTGGGAGTGGTTACAGGGAATACCCTGATTGACTCAAGACACCTCACCAGAGATAAGTTGAATGTAAGGGCCTAAAATCTGCACTCAGCACTGTGTTATTTGCACTCAGTACTTTAATTTTAATGTTACTTGCACTCAGCACTGTAATTTCACTTATGTTTAGCAGGAAAGACAGACCAACAGTATACAATTTTGGGAATTTTTACAAGGGTTACTTATTTAAATGTCAGGCTATTGCAGTTTACAAGGTTTCCTAAGGTGTCCTAAAGCTATAAGGTAAGTATTACAGCTCTTAATGTAAGAGTCAATTTACTTCAGTTACAGGGGAAGGAGGCAACCACTCAAGTAGAAACAAAGAGCCCTATCATGGCTGACCAATATGGTGACCTGCTTAATTACAAAGCACTGTAAGTGAAAGCTTAACAAATGCTTTTTGTGTGTGCAACCTACTCTGTTTAAATGTTGAGAGAAACTGATTGCAGTACTGTAGACACCGTTTTGTAGGGAACTGTAGAGTTCAATCTGTTTAAATGTTGAGAGAAACTGATTGCAGTCCTGTAGACGCCGTTTTGTAGGGAACTGTAGAGTTCAATCTGTTTAAATGTTGAGAGAAACTGATTGCTGTCCTGTAGACACCATTTTCTTGGCAACTGTAGAGTTCAAACTAAGTCACACCAGGTCAGCCAAGGGGGCACGAGAGAGGGAAATCCTAAGCACCTAGATTTGAAAAATCTAGTTATAGTAGTATATAGTTGTCTACATCCATACCACTGTCCAAACTCAGGCCATAGGGTAGTGTACTAATACCTGTAAGGTACAGATCACAGCACTGACTAGGAAAGTAATGAGAACTGCAGGGATATACAAGTTGTTAATTGACATCTTTCTCCCCCCCCACCATATCTGCAACAATAAACTAAATACACAACTTAGTCGGCATGTGGTCCATTAAATCTACTGTTGGGACATATGTCCTATTGTTTGATAAATATTTAAATTTGTTTCTCTGCATGTGCCATGGTGAAATACTCCCACATTGGTGGCATGCTGCCATCAATGTACCTGCATGCTGTTGTAATGGCCACTGTGGTTCCATATATGCATGTGTTATGTTTGCTATGCAACTGTTCCATATCAGGTATTTTGGGTTAATGGGAATATCTATGCATGCTGTTATACCTAATCCTGGAATGTGTTGACTATTACTAACCTACATATGTTGTAAAATTGAAATCCCATAGCACGTTTTGGAAGGCCAGTCCCAGCAGACCCACCTGTCCCACCTCATCTGGCCATGGCACTGGGCACTAGCACGTCTGGGGCCCACCCCGGGACCTCCTTGTCTGCTGGTCCTGCACCACCTTCGGGTGGAACCAACTCAGGGGATAGGGCTTGCCCACCCCTGGGACCAGGCGTGTACAGGACACTGTCACCCATCGCCAGGTCTGGGGCATGGTGCGTAGTGAGCTCTGTAGGGAGTTTGGAGATCTGCTATGCCAGCTTGAGGGCTGCGTGTCGCAACTAGAGGGGCTGGCCCTCAGACTCAGCCCCCAGCTTAGCCACCTTCAGGGCCGTGAAGGTGCATTGGTGGCTGCCCATGGGTGGGGACCTCAGTCTCACTGTTTTCACTAGGGGGCTCATGGGGGCTTCCGATTTCCAAACACTCCTCCCCATCCAAGGTGTTTACCCCCCACATATGTCATATACTGCCTCTGTATGCTGTCTTGCCTGTCTTGTCTGTTATCCTACCCAACCTACCCCCCCAAATATACCTACTATCCCTCCCCAACATCCCACTCTCACTTGAAATAAAAGGGCAATCTGTTCCCAAAAACAAATTTCGCCCCATACATAGCTGTCCATTTCAAACATGTAGCCACTGGACACATGTAATCTGGTCTAATTGGCTTCACAACATTTTATTGTTGTCCTCACCCCTCTCTGAGAGGTATGAGTGTCCAAATCTACCTCCAAATCAGTGTACATGCACAGCTGTTGCTGTAAAAGAAATGAGCAGCTATGGACCTTCCCTACACCCGTCTTGCACATCTCTAGCTATTTTCCCTACTGTCTTTCCTTCTTTGTGCCCCTTTTTCACCACTTTCCTATTAACCCTTTTTCATATCTTTTAAAGAAATTACCACGGGGGTAAGCAGGAGTAAGCACTTTTAAGCAGCAGTAAGCGTGTTTAAGCCTGTTTGCACAGGACTGAGCAATGTCTACACAGGCTAAGCAATTCAGAAGCTAAATCAGTATAAGAAACTGTAACCGTATGTTAGCAGTGCTTACCTCTGTGCAAACCCGCTTACAACTGCTTAAAACTGCTTTAATCACTCTGTATCCAACGGCCCTTGTTCTGCCCAGCAACAAACTAAACAGCCTCTGCAAGGTTCAAACCCAGGACCCTGCACACCATAGTCAAAGTGATTTGCCACTAAGCTATGTCAGATATAGGTTTATAGGTAAGTACTAGGCTATTGGCCCTAGGGCCTATATAAGCATAGCCAAAAAGGTACCCTGGTTTTCGCCACACAAGAAAATTATTTTCCTGTGCCCTTGTCAAGCAGAGCCACAGAAGTGATCCCTGGGGTGAATTTCCTATTTCTCATCCAATCATCAAGATTTTTCTTGAAGAGTGCTAATGAGGAGCTCTGTTTGACATAGATAGGTAGTCTGTTCCAGAGTATGGGAAGTCTCTGGGACAGGAATCTATCCCTCCAACATGTACTGTTTATTGTGGTGACAAGGTTTAGGTCCCTAGAGCATGTAGCTCAGAGGAATTGGGATTTCTTTAAGTGGAGCATGTCCAACAGCTCTGGGTTTGGCACAGCTTTGTATGTTAGGCAGAGATTGCCTCTGAGTAGGTGATATGCGACTGAGTAAAGCTGAAGTTTTTTGAGAGAGTCTGCGTAGGGCATCTGTTTGAGGCCAGTAATCCTCTTTGTGAGGTATTTCTGTGGCCTTTCCATTTGTTGTAGATGTCTTGTGAGGTACATACCAAAAGGGGCATTGTACTCTATAATGGGTCTAATGAGTGATGAGTAGAGGGGAACTATGACATCTTTTTGCTGGATGAGAAATCTTTTGTGATGAGGTGTGCCACATAGAAAGATTTCCTGACCACTGTGGTGATGTGATTATCAAAGGAGAGACTACTGTCCACCTGTGTCCCAAGGTCTCTTATCACACTTTCAGTGATAAGTAGACTATCACATATGTGGGAGTCCATGGGTACAGAGTTTTTACCAAAAGGAATGACAATGCACTCTTTGGCATTGAGCTTGAGGCCATGGCTTTGATACCAGGCATCTGTCTCAGTGAGGCCCTTTTGTAGGATGTCCATATCATTAGGAGTTTCGATTATGGCTCCTAGTTTGCAGTCATCTGTGAACTTAGTTAGCCAAAGACCTTCTGTGTTAGCCTGTACTTCAGAGAAGTAGAAACCAAACAGGAGAGGAACCAGGACCAAACCCTGTGGTACTCCACTTGTCACTGGTCTGAAGTTGGATTTGGAGTCTGCTACTTTCACAGTGTTGGTTCTGTCAGTAAGCCAGTTGACAACCCATCCTGTGACATAGGGATTTATACCTAGTTTGGTGAGTTTATCTATAATTCCAGAGTGGGGGGATGGTGTTGAAAGCCTTGGCGAGATCTAGATAGGCTGTGTGAACCACCTTACCTTCATCTATGGCTTTGGTGACTGCTTTAACGGAGTCTATCAGGTTTAGGAGACATGATCTGCCTTTTACAAACCCGAACTGTGTGGGGTCCAGAGTTTGGAGATTACCAATGTCTTTGCTTATGAGTTCCATGATGATACGTTCCATGGCCTTGCAGACCAGGCTCATCAGGCTAATGGGGTGGTAGTTCATTGGGTCTGTCATGCCTTCCCCTTTGTGGAGTGGGATAACCATTGTGGTGCGCCATTCAATGGCCACAAAGCCTGAGGTGAGGCTATGATTGAACATGGTACTTAGGTGAGGTGTCATTTCATTCTGTAGTTCATGTAGAATGCAGCCTGGGATGTTGTCAGGTCCCATGAATGCTGTGTTCTTGGCTTTGGAGAGTGAGGTTTTTACCTGTGCAGCCGTGATTACAGGAACTTTGCATTCTTCCGGTATAGTGATGGGCCCTTTAGGGGGTGAGAGGGGGGTAATGTTAGCACCGAACCTGTCTTCCAGGATGTTGGCAATATAGCCTGGTAATGCAGGGGTGCTCTTTGGAGCTTTGAACCAGGTCACTGTCACTGCACAGATGTCGATGTTCTCCATTTTAAGGAGTGTCTAGAGTGAGCGCATTTTGAGGTTTAGACTTCTAGCATTGAGTAGCATTACCCTCAGATTTTGCTTGCTTGTGCCTGTTACAGTGGTGAATTTTTCATTTGAACCTTGCCTAAAAAAGGCACTATAGGGGTGGCAAGACCCCTTGCCAGTATCCAGAATCCCAAGGGTGACAGGTGCAGGCCATCTCTGACAAAGCATCATGGTTTGTTGATCATGTCATCCCAGGCAGACAGATACTGGATTCCCTTAGAATGACACCAGAAGCTTAGCCAATTGTTGAAGTCAATCATTTTGTCCTTGTACTGTGGTATAATTCTGGGTGATGGCAGGATGCTACTCAGGACTAGGGTCATACCTGCCTTGGCTCCAAGATCGGACAGCTCCATGTCTCTTTTCATGTAGTCCAGGGAGGTACATCTCAGGTCATTCAGACCAACATGGACAATGACAGAGTCATATTTGTACTTGTTGTGGAGTGACCTGAGTGCATGCATAATGTGGCGGATCCTGGCACCCGACAGGCAGCTGACAGTAACTTTCTCCTTGTTTAGCTTGGTGAGTGGAACATCAGTGTGCCTGACTATAGACTCATCTATGACTAGAGTGTTGGGTACGGTATGCCTTATGGGCTGAGGTTGAGTGGCACACTGAGTTTGTGGGCTATGTGTCATTTGGGTGGTGTTGGGGGGTGGAGGTTGCTTGCATTTCTGCTTTGGAGGTCTCAGTTGCTTGGACAGATTTTTATCGAGAGCCTCCGTGAATGTAGGCATGTGTTTTGTGCTTTTATGTGTGCATTTTGGTGGTGTAGGTTTTGAGGGACTATGTGATGAGTGTGGTGTGGTGCATGTGTTTACCGTCTCCTCTTGACTGTCTAGTCCAGTCTTTGGTGAAGCGAGCTTTGCTTCCAGTTTGGCTATATAAGTGCATCTCTCACAGGTTGTAGTGTTGGGTGGTAGGAGGAGGGGGTTGTCTGTGTACATGAGGCAATTTCTGCATTGCCCCAAGATGCCCAGATTCATCAGGTAGACAGGAGAAAACACTGGGAGCTGACCTTTAGACATACCTGGATAGGTGCTTATTTATTAAGTACTAAAAACTGTTTTCCTCTAGACAAGTGAGGAAAGTTGAGTGCTGTAGTAATTTGTAGCTTATTTAGTGCTTACAACGAGTTCTGAACAAGTGCTGAACTCAAAGAAACAGATTTGAGTGCTAAAACTAAAAAGCTGGCTAGTTGTAAGGGAAAATTTGAAGAGCAGACTTTATGGTTCCGGGAATAGTTTAACCCTAGTTTACAGGGAGGGGGCTCAGGAGTTTACAAACAGTCCTGGATACAGCAAATCTGTATCTGGACTAGACTTGTTACAGGAAAGGAGGGAAACAAGCTTAGATTTTTTTTCAGTAAAGTGGAAATGGAGAAAGCTGGAATAGAAGTTAATTCAAGGTTAAGGATCTGAGTGGGTTGGCCTTCACAAATGTTCTCTCTCTATTAGATTGGATGAACTAATACTCTTTCATTACTCTAATTGCATGTTTACTGAATTACTTAACTGTAAACTGCTTTTTCATACTGAGAGTTGTAGTTTCTGTTTGTGAGTGCTCTAGCTATGCTTTTCTGTACATTTTTGATTTTTTTGAGGTTTCTTTGTTACAGTCTAGTCTGTTTACAGTTAAAAGAATTCTCTAGAGTCTGCTTGCTCCTTGATTTGTTTAAAACTTTCATTTAGTGGCTACAGCTAGTAGCTGTAATAGTTTTAGTTTCCCACCTTCCAGCCTATTGTTGTGATAGTTTTAGTTTCCCACCCCTCTCTCCCTATTGTTGTGGTGTTTTTATACTTCGTGGCTTTACAGTTCCCTGCCCATACTGTATATTTGATCTGGGATACGCCTTTAGAGTAATGAAAGAGTATCTAGCGATGAAATATACAATTAAAACAGTATAAAACAGTACATAAATGCAGTGAAACAGTAAAAAAGCTTTATAACAGTGCAAAATGTAGTAGATTAACTGTATAGCACAATTTTAAGCATTACAGAAGTGCAATTCAATGAAATAAGTGTAAGAAATAACTTATCCTGCTCTTGGAATCTTAAGGAATTTCTGCTTAGTCCATCCATAAACCTGATGTTTTCACAAACATATCATCCAGTACAGTCATTAAACAGTACAGGAAATATATTTATACATGCAGATGCGTATGTGTGTGTGTGTGTGTGTGTGTGTGTGTGTGTGTGTGTGTGTGTGTGTGTGTGTGTGTGTGTGTGTGTGTGTGTGTGTGTGTGTGTGTGTGTGTGTGTGTGTGTGTGTGTGTGTATTTATATCTATATAGCTATATAGCTCTGTATATACATATATATATATATATATATATATATATGTGTGTGTGTGTGTGTGTGTGTGTGTGTGTATAAATATATATATATATATATATATATATACACACACATATGCATACATCTATAGATATATGTCTATATATATATATATATTTATATATATATATGGGGTGGCCATGGTGGTGCAGTGTCACAGCAAGAGGCTCTCCGTTTCGATCCCTGGCTGGGGTGCCTTCTGTGCGTTGTCTGCATGTCCTCCCTTTGGTCACATGGGTTTCCTCCGGGTGCTCTGGTTTCCTCCCACATCCCAAAGACATGCTACAGGTGGATTAGACACTCTAAATTGGCCCTAGGTGTCAGTGTGTGCATATGTGTGCCTTCTATGGAAGGTTGGGTGCCGGGCTGGCAACTCGACACCGTAAAACTCCACTGCCAATCATGAGCGGACAAGGTGATCTGCTGTGGTGACCCCTAACCGGGAAAAGCCGAAAGAAGAAGAAGATATATATATATATATATATATATATATATATATATGTATAGCAATATATAAGTATATATACAGATATATATCTATAGATATAAAAGAGAACATAACAAATACATATATGACCAAAGGCACCATTAATGGGGGTGAGGGGGCCAAATCTAAATATGTCTTTAAAGTATTGATATCACCCCCTCCCCCACAGTGAAACAGATCTGCCATGCAATATGATACCAACTGTTGCAAGTCCCATACCCAGGACCCAACACAGCATGGGCACAAGACATTGACAGTAATCCATCATACCTGTATGATGTCAGGATTGTATCAATAACATATCATGGAGTACAGTCTGGCTACCATAGGGAATGTACAATGTGGAAGCAATAAACATTCCAAAGATACATACACACACACATATATATATGCAAATACACACACACACACACACACACACACACACACACACATATATATATATATATATATATATATATATATATATATATGTAACTACATATATACACACACAGATATGTATAGGAAGATACATATTTAGAGGGTGCACACCATACTGAACAGCCAGTATTCCTACAGTTGCCACCTTATCAAATGGACAGTGTATGAGTCACCCATACAAAAGACCATTGTTACCTGAAACATATACCCACACAGAAGTCAAAGGATATGACACCACACACAGGTTTGCATACATAAGAAAGTTTTATTTGTGTACTAGTACAGTTGTATATGCCATGTCATATAGCTGTTTAGACTTTCAAATACATACAAACAATTAATGCAACTCTCAAGCAGATCATTTTATACAGTAATCTGAAAGCATAACACATGTTACTGTCCTGGCCAAGGCCTTCAAGTAGTACAGCAGTAAAGACAGAGTGGACCACAGGATAACAATCAATCAACAGTAAGTAATGCGGATGTATAGTCCAGCAGCCTCTAACTACACTCTGTTCTCAATCCCTAGGGAGAAAAGGCTTAAGTTGACACAATGGTATGTATCTGTTACATAACAATGCATAACTGAAAACATCACAATCACACTGACAAACAGAACAGTCTGTATGGCAGTAAGCAATAGGCCAGCAATGTTCCCAAGGTGAAATGTATGGTAATGTACAGCCATATACTTTAAGGCAGCTTACTACTGATATCCCTCACATGTTGTAACAGCCTAGGTTATTTATGGTGCATACCCCCCACTGACTTACAGGGACATATATCACTTTTACATACACTGACCTCTGGACTGCAGAAGGGCACGCATGTTTCGTGCAGCTGAAGCCCACATATATATGGATCCTACTACACAATATGTGTGGGGGCCACAGCAACACTGGAATGATGGCAGGAATGGCAACATGATATAATCACATACCACTATATAACAACCTCTTACTGCATGTCATATGGACAAAGCCTGGTATGTAGGTGGAGGACAGAGGCTGGAACACAGGCCCATATGTGAAATAGTGTTGTCATATACTGAGTAAGTTGCTGGTGTTACAGGATAGTCTGCAACATACCCTTAGTCAGGAATATGAAGTCAGAAACACAAATGGATGTAGCCGTGTGCTGATAGCACTCAACGCACACACTGCCAGTGATATATGTGACACAAGACCTGTGTGGTGGACAGACAAAACATAACAGGCACACCTCTGGCCATCATGTGGATAGGCCCACAGTTGAGAGCTATGCAGACAGAATGCATTCCATGTTAAACTAGTATGTACACACAAACCCTGTAACACTGGTGCTATACAATGCATATAACAACACTACTCACACTCTGCCTGTAGTTCTGGAACCTTATACAAATATGTTGCTGGCCTGAGTCTGCAAGTCCTCTTGTAAGAGGCATTGCTTCGTACTGTCTGTAACATTGCTGCCCACACACAGGAAGGATGTCCACCATACAGGAAAGGTAAAGGGACCACACCACATGATGTAGGGATTTATAGTAGTGGGTTGCCATGACAGTGGTAACTGGAAGTACTACACAGCATGCTGCATGCAGGTAGCAAGTGCAGGACACTGATTGGTGCAGAGGCCATCACCTGATCATGTGCATCACCTACAAAATCCATGCTGTGATCTATTCAAAGCAGCTCAATCCATTTACTGAAGAGAGAGAATGAGATAGAGAGAGAGAGAGAGAGAGAGAGAGAGAAAGCAAGAGAGAGTGAGTGAAAGAAAGCTAAAGGCAAAGCCAAAGGCAAAGCAAAAAAAAAAATAAACACAAAAATAAAATCACCCAGCAGACTATCCAGAACAGACATCATTCCCACAACAGGTATGTGAAGTACATATGCATGTAATTGACTGTAGTACTTGGTCTCTAATAATGGGTTAGATGATGTGGAATGATTTATATGTGCCATCAGGTGTTGTTGTTGTAATGATGTCCAGCTGAACAACTGCTATGGACAATAGTGCCTGTCCTTGTGGGTAGTGGGCCATACCCGTCAAATCTGCAGAGCAGTACTGACTGACAAGATGTAAGCCATCATAGTGTGTGTTGTGTAATGGAAAACAAGCATATTACTGTGGACAATAGCTGGTGGTGGAAATAAGGCCATTATGATGGACACGTGAGTTCCAGATCCCACCCCTTGCAGGTCACTCAAGTTAACGGTGTAATGTAGCATGCTGAAATGCCATAGGTGTGTAATAGGCTTACCTGAAATCTGTCCCTATATATACCCACCTAATGTTACTCTGTGTCCACATGTGGCACCTGTCTATGCTTGTTGTAGCAAGGCAGAACAGTGTAGCTGTGCAGGAAGGTGAGTTAGAGAGTGTGGACCTGATGTCTGAATGTACCCCATATATATATATATATATATATATATATATATATATATATACACATGTATATCTACAGATATACAGACACCTATATGTATTTAAGTCTACATCAAGTCTTTAATTATTCCACAGTAAGCATTAGTCTTGATACTGTAGAATTCCTTGCCAAGGATTACACATTTGTTCCTGGTCAACACTTGAACTTGGTTAAGACTATTTTGGACATCAAGACTTTCACCCGTAAATTGAATTTCAATTTAATGATGGGTGAAGCGATTGGTGACCTTGTAGATAATAAGTTCTATATACCGAGTGTGTATAACCCCCCAATTCATCCTCTACTACAAGTGTTTGAACATATATGTGAATTGGATATCAGACACATGGCAAATGATGGTCATAATAAGAAGACTAAATATAACACTAGTAGATGTGAGTGGGAGAGTTTTAATCTCTTTAAATCTCAGGATATTTGTGTCATTAAACCTGATAAAGGTGGGGGATTGGCAATAATGGACAACACAGACTATGTGCAACATATAAAAAAGGTTTTGGATAGTGGTGCATACCAACTAAGTTCACGTAGTGAGGTCAATAGAGCTTACCGACAGATTCAAAGTCTAATAAATGATTTGTTTATGGACAGTAGGATTGACTTAAATATTTATAACTACATGGTTTTGTCTTATCCTAGGATTCCAATTTTCTTTGGAATCTCAAAAATCTGCTGGACCCTCCTATGAGACCTTTGGTCGATGGCTGAAATTCGGCCACCTACCCCTGCACAAAATTCATTGATTCGATCTTAAAGAAATATTTGGAACTTGAAGAATAAGTATGTAAGGACTCTTGGTCATTTTTGAGTAATATTGACAGACTACAGTATAGAGAGAAGAATAACTTTTTAATGGTAGACATTAAAGACATCTATACTTGTATCCCCTACATAATTGGCACTGAGTGGATAGGCTTCATGTTGAGGAAAAACAAAGCATCAGAGGCTGAAATTTCCTTAGTAATGGAACTTTTAGATGTCATTTTGTCAAATAATTATTTTATGCTCGACAATGACTATTACTTGCAGAAAGTGGGTGTAGCCATGGGCTCTCCATGTGGGGCTAGTATAGCGAATTTAGTCATGGCTTATTGGGAGAAAGAATCTGTCTTTAAACATATGGACTTACAAAGTTCCATAGTATTCTACACACGTTACCCTGATGATATCTTTATTTTATTAAAAGGTGACATCAATACAGCTAATAAAATAGTAGAATATTTTAACCAGTCTACCCAAATTCAGCAATTTACATCCACTTTCAGCACAGAAGAAATTTCTTAGCTAGACATTAGTTTAAAAAAGAATGGGGTTAACCAATGCTTTGTAGCCAAAATCCACAGAAAGAGCACTTACTCTAATGCCTTTCTGCATTTTTCTAGTTGTCACCCTCACCACCAAAAACAGTCAGTTGTTAAGGGCCAATTGGTGAGGGCGACACGGATTGTCAGCCAGGATGATGACTTTAATGATGAATTTCAAACATTAAAATATATGTTCCTAAGTCACGAATATCCCAAGGACCTGTTAGATGCCTTGATTGAAGAGGTTAAACTTAAAAGGACTAATAATTTTATAGTCCTATTTTATGTGTGAAGAATTGTGGTTTAGTTCACTCTTCTGCACATAATCAAGTGTCTGAAGACAGCCCCCAATGCAACAACATAGGGGAAGAAGTTGATTTTCATCTGATCTTTATTACCACATTTAGTTTAGATAGCCAACGTGTAGTTAAAATAATACAGAAGAATTGGGATCTATTTAGGAATAGCCCCATGTTGTTTAGCAAGTTGGGTAATTCCCCTAGAGTCATCTTCAGAAGGGGAAAAAACTTGAAAAACTTGTTGGAACAACATCCTAGAAGTATCCCTAAAATTACAGGTATGCTCAAGTGTGAATCGTGTAATTTTTGTAGATTCATTGATGTTGGTAATTTATTTTATATTAATGGCATTCAGTATAAATTGAAACAAAGATTTAACTGTAATTCTAAGTATGTTATCTACTTTGCTAAGTGTCAATGTTGCACAGCATTCTACATTGGCAAAACGGAGCGAAGACTCCCTGATCGTAACTACAAACATCAATATGCCATCACTAGAGGCAAAACGGAAAATTCCATAGCGAAACATATTTCAACACATAAGGAACATAAGTTTAAATATAAAGTTATTGACCAAGCACCTCTTGACATCAGAGGTGGTCCTTTGTCCTTACATTTAGAAGAATTAGAGTTGTTCTGGCAAATCTATTTAAATGCATATAAGTTTCCAAGCATAAATGAGACCTGCTCTATAAGTTGTATTTTGAAGCTAAAGAGCTTACAAAGATGAGGATAGTACTATATGTAAGGATAGAGTATTAAGTAAAATTATGTATCCATTTCATACTAATTTTGCAAGTTTTATTTTTAGTTGCTTTAATTATTAGTTTGAATATTTGTATATATGTCAGCGTGAAGTATTTAATTGCTGATTTTTTAGTAGTAATTTTTTAGCATAAATAAGCTTGTAGGAGCTATATTTATTAGAATGCATTAGTATGTATTAAGCCACCGAGGTAACTAGTTCCTAAGGGAGGGAGCGTTTTAAGTAGTTAGTGTGTCACGATTGGAGCTTCTTATCACATGATTTTGTTTTAGTCTTTAAATAAGGTACTTTGTCTCTGTTGTATTTTATCTGAAGAAGTTTGTTTTTATTTAAGCAAATGAAAAGCACTTAATAAAATACAGTTCAGCATCTTACTCGACTACTGCCTTCCCTGTTTTTTATTTTTATCATCCCAGGTATGTGTCGGACAAACAGATAGCGGCTGTGAGCATTAGAGCAGACATAACTGACACAGTAATACACATTCAGCAATGGTGTGTACACCTCTGAGGTATGGTGCACAGTACATGGCAGGGTGCAGAATAGGTGCACAGCAATACTGTGTAAATGAGTCCAGTGTTTTTCAGGGGAAAGGGCATCACCTAATAACACAGCCCATGCATCACACACATGTATACTGTTGCTAGCATGGATTGACTATAGCTGCACTGCATGCTGTTGAGTACCATATGTTATGCATGTTGACAGATGGGTAATGGGAGGTCTGTGTATACTATCTTTGTGCAACCTCATCTGTAGGTGTGTGTGTGGGGGGTGGGGACTGAGGGGGATATTTTGTCTGTAAGTGCAATCTGGTGGAGGGGGTTGATGCATGTAGGATGTGTGTGTGTTTGTGTGTGTGTCCATGTATGCACATGTGTGATTGTGGGGTTGTTCATATGTCAGTACTTCCCTTTAGAATCCTGCAGTACATGGACATGGACTGAAACATGAGACACCAGGAATACTTGTCTGATATGTAATCTCAGGACAGCTGATAGTATAATAAGGTCTGTAGCATGGAACATGCATTGGGAGGGGAAACTAGACACCAGGTATACTGTTAAAATTGCAATCAGCAGAAAGGTGAAAGACTACCCACGTATGCAGCACTACAGATGCATTGAGTAATTACTAGATAACACCAGGGAGTGTATCCATATATTACTGTTGTCCACATAATAAGTTGATTGAGCAACAGATCTTGCATCTACTGAGCAATAGTTAAGTATGACACTCCAGTGCGTGACATTATTGAGTGACTGTAGTAGTCCCTAACATATGGGGGCCATGCTCATGATGTCCGGACATACTCAGGGTGAACACTGGATGTCAGCAGTGAATCCTTGTAAAACCTACTCCAATCAAGTCAAAGATATAATGGAGTAACAGGTCATGTTTCATGATCACTTGTTTTGGCAATTCGAAGAATGATAAATTAATGATTGGTATTAATGAGTGTATATTTCCAAGTGTGATGCAGGATGGGGAACTTATGTGAATAAATTTGGGAAAGTCTGTAAACTCAGAGACAGTTAGGTATTATGGTGGAATGTCAGTGTGTGTGTGTGTGTGTGTGTGTGTGTGTGTGTGTGTGTGTGTGTGTGTGCGTGTGTGTGCGTGTGTGTGTGTGTGTGTGTGTGTGTGTGTGTGTGTGTGTGTGTGTACTGTTAAGCAATACCATACAATGCCATACAGGTCTTAAAGTGCATTTCTTGTTTTCCCCTCACAGGTTGCGAGGTGGGTCAGGGTCCCTCCTGCATGCAATCTGATGTTGGTGTCCATACAGACATTGAAAATGATGATAGGTGTGTTGAGGCACAGGCAGGGTCATCAGAGGCCAAAACTGCACCATCGTTTGACATCCCCCTGTAATCCACCCCATCTCACACTCACAGTGCCTATAGATACTTCATCACCAGTGACCATAGCAGAGGGACAGTTGGTGTTTGGTGGCAGTGCACAGGACAGTGTGGAATCTATGGATGCTGTATCTGGACAGAGCAGGCATAGCCAGATGTCCGGCAGAGCACCACATAGGCAGATGCACCGGGGTGTTCATGGGAGGACCGCTGGTCATCGTGCCCCTGGCAGAAGTGCCACATCTGGTACAACTAGACGCATATTTCAGGCTGTCATGGGGGTGCAGGCATGTATGGAATTGTACACCATACAGGCTCTGAGGCTGCAGAGGGCTGCTTTTTCATCTGGAGGTGACAACATCCATGATCTTGCAGGTGCCCTCCGTGATTATACAGAGGTCATGGATAGATGGTTGGGTGAGATGGTGAGCCTCAGCGACAGTGGATTGTCCATGCTAGAACATTTGGTGGAAGTGGGGCGATGGCCATTTGGATGTAGGCCAGCGACACCAACATCTGTTGGTCGACGTGGATGTGCAAGTACACCAAGCCGCTCCTGTAGTGGCAGTACCAGCCCCAGCTCTGCAGGGGGGGTGCTGTCCACACCACAGCAGGCCACATGCACATGGCCCTGGCCAGTCCCAGGAGGGGCCTGGTTCCAGAGGACATATGTCATCATCAAGGTGAGTAGCATATCGAGGCCTGTACCTGGACATGCCCTTGGAACCCCTGGCAGGCACAGTCCATGTGTCCATGGCCAGAGGCAGTGAACTGCACACCTTGCCAAGTATGGTCTGCAGCTGTCCAGGAAACACCTGTATAGGGCAGCCACATGGCAGAACTGTGTGCATGCATAACCACACACTATACAAACACACCTAGGGCAACCCCATACCTACACACACATCACCACACCCATATCAGTAACTTACACCCTTCACTCACACACATGGTGTCAAATGCATGGCCCACCCTAGGTCTCTGCCAAACCAACAGCACACCCTGTGCATATGATGATACCTGTGCCACATCCCTGTCATCCATAACATTGATGCAGGAACAGGCTAATATGGTTCTGATACACACGGTGACCGTACTACAGTGTACCAATGTACTGCTGTGTAACATGTTGGCAACAGTAATCCTTAATGCTTACATGTCAGGTAGTGTAGCTGTCCAGCCATGATGTATTATAGCTGTTAGTAACACTGAGTGATTGTGGTCTCCATAATGTTATCCATTTGTGTTGTAGGTGTACATATGTCAGCAGGACGACGTTCTGCTGTCATATCTCACTAGGGCATAGCACTGTGGTGACACCATGGCTGTGCCATATCCTGGGTACAGTTGAACACATGTCACAGGTCTGTATAACAGTTGCTGCCTGTGCCATATGGACAGATGACCCCCTAGGACATGTATATTCATCAACCTGAAGTAGATCCCTCCACATACACGCACACTCTTCCTTGGCAACACTGGGACTAGACCCCTACCTAGGTATGTAGTGCTACTGATGTGTGTGGCTTTAATTGCACACACCACACAGCGTTTAGGATGAGGTGTGTTCCAGGTTACATGTTACATGCAGAACATCCCCAGGCATGTACAGTATGATAATGGGGGATGTAATGGTTATATATGGACAATACATAGTGTGACATACCATCATATACACATTAAAAACACATAACAGGAAGACACACATCCGAGAGACCTTGCCTATCAGTGCTAACTAACTTGTCAGTGTGTCCAATATGTTACAGGTAGACTGCACACAGCACATGCATAACTTGGCTGGATAGTGTTATCAGTTACCTGTATGGTTTATGGTGACAGTGGTCACCATATAGTAGTACATGAGACATGTACCGGGGGGTACCATGGTGTAATGACAGTATACCCAGCACCCACACCCCACCATGGATATTTTACACACTGGAACCAATAATGACACTCTGACATACCCACCATCACACATTGACCAGGACTGCAATACAACCCCTTGTCCATCCCAAGAGTGCTACTACAGGGATATGCATCTAATGCACATGCCACAGGCATAGTACTGTGATGCATTGTCATGCCTCTCCTATGGGCAGCAACATCACTATCCCTAATACTATGTGACAATGCATATTGTAATAGGAGAATGCTGTACCGTACTTATATACACACATGCACACATACACACACTTGCCAGAACTTAGTGGGTATCCCATGCCTATCAACACATTTGTACAACAGCGTTGTGCTGGTACAGCAAGGCTCAGGTAGCCTTTAAGGAGAAGAGTGTAACAAGTTATATGTAATGCCCAGTACAGAAGCAGAAGCCACATCTAACTATGGCAATGGGTGTTGTGGTGGGTGTGAAGGGCCTCAAGGTATTCCCAACTACAGGTGTACTAACACACAGACACTGATATCTTCAGTAATGCACACATACACATTTGTCAGTACTAAGGTGCATCTCTGCAGGTGGTTATAGGTGTGTACCTGGCTATTGTCCATGGAGAGGTGGGAAGTGTAGGGGATGTATGTACAGTGGTATCATGCCTCCTGCCATGTGCCAGCAGGCAATCTACCTACAAACACCACTGTGGTCACCCTCAGGGTGAGAGTGACATACATCAGCCAATCCTCTGGGTGCCTCCTGCAAATGGCCGGTGAGATGTTCCAGTTGACATCTATGCAACATGTATTACAAAACATACTTAGTGTCTGTGTTGGAGACCTGTACCCATGCATGTTCTGTTGACTGTGGTAGTGTAGTGGAGGTACCCATGGCATGTGGTGCATACAGGGTATTGTGTCCTATCTGTGCCAGTTATAACACAGCTGGGCAGACATGTCAGTGTCAGTCAAGCATAGGATGCCTGTACGTATCCAAGCTGGATAGCTGACATCTGCACATCTGTACAGGGATTGACAGACATCAGCTTGCCAACTAGCTATGCAGTAGGATGAATGTGTTGACAGATAGACATCTGACACCAATAGGTATGCCATTATTACATGTTGGCAGCCCTCACTGACATGTGCTATGCAGACAGTAGTCTACAGTTAATTTCCACATGTCAGATCATTATCCAGTAGGAAATATATAATGTGGCACAGCTCACACACCAGGAACGTGACAGTGAGGACTCAGAGTCCTTCTATGCATGCAGGGGTGTTTGTTGCCAGTACTACAATTAGCAATCTACTCTTGCTTGGGAAAGCACTGTCAACAGTAGTAACATCAGATACACTACATGCCAGTGTGACTGCACATAACCTGGGATACTACCCTTGTATGTAACACATTCACATGGTTAAGAGTGTTGTACAGGTCATATATGCTCAAGTGTCCCAGACAGGAGACTCACATTACATACACCTATTACAGATGTCATTACCCTGCTATGTTATCAGACTGGGATGTGAGCACAGTTTACCAAGGCTGAGACATATGTGCATTTTGTCTATTGTCATCTGATGAAGCATAGGGCACACTACGCGAAAGCGCTTATCTCTTTACATTTTGTTGCATCATTAAATACTATTGGATTTTATCTGGGATTCGTGAGCTTTTTTGGAAGACAGTCGTGGCTTGATCTCCTGTTCATGTTTTCTTCAAGGCTGAGACATACTTAGCAGGTGTCAGCATTGCTGCAATATAGCAGCTAAGCACATTTGCAAACTGGTAAGCGAAGCTTACACAGTGAAAGCGCCTGTATGTTTAACCGCACCTTAGCACTGCTTACCTTCAAGTAAACCCACACAAATGCACTTAAAGCTGCTCAAAACTGCCTTAAACACTCTGCATCCAAAAGCCCTTGTTCTGCCCAGCAACAAAATAAACAGCCCTTGCAGGTCTTGAGCCCAGGACCCTATACACTATTGTCACAACAGTTAACCACTACGCCATGACAGCTGTGAAGACAGTTGTTTTTCCAATACATGTCAGTAGACATATTGAATAGTATTGAACAATTACTGTGACTTCTACAATTGTATAGTACATGTTTGTGATATTACTGTTGCATCACATATGTTGTTATATCTAAATATACACATATCAGATACATACTATGTGATACATCTTGGAAGGTATACACAACAGTAATGTTTATACATGACAAGGTTATGGATATATACATATAAATATGTAGATATATGTCTACATGTACATACACATATATATTCATATATATGTATTTATACACATCTCTATAGTGCATCATATATATGGCCATTTATAGATCTCTCTGTATATATATATATATATATATATATATATATATGTGTGTGTGTGTGTGTACATCATATATGAAAAGATATATCTATTTATGTTGATATATATGTAGATATATATAACTATATGTGTATATATATATATATATATATATATATATATATATATATGTGTCTGCATATGTGTAGGCATGTATAAATGTGTATATATATATATATATATATATATATATATATATATATATATATATATATACATATGTGTGTGTGTGTGTGTTTGTATATGTGTGTGTGTATATATATATATATATATATATATATATATATATATCCATATATGTATGTAGATATGTATATGTCTATATGGATATATATATATATATATATATATATATATATATATATATATATATATATATATAGATGTATACACACATATATGTTTACCATATGTCCAGAACATGGAGTGGAGTCCTACCTCAGCATCAATAGTCTCATCTCCAAGGGGATGTCATGTATGTATCGCAGGTATATATGTAGACTGTTACTACTGTAACAGGGGTTGTCTTAGCAGACAAGTTGTGTGTGGGAGGTGAAATCTGCTATTGACATGTATGCCATTGTTTACTGACAGACATCCTAAGGACATCATAGTACAGTACCACTGATAGCACAGTAATGATCCTGTGCACTACAGCAGAGATATGACCAATATATGTGGACAGTCTGGCACTCTCTGGTCAGTCCTTAGTGTGAGACGTGTACCAAGCCTGACAATCTGGATGTTAACAGCCATGTACATGGGTATATCATGTAAATACTGGACTGCATATGCCCACACAGTTTATGCATTCACACACTCCTGTCTGTTCTGATACATAATAACTGGTGGTGCAGAGGTCACATGCCCACATACTATCTAGTAGTTAGTGACATACATCTGTACAGCATCCCACTGCTTTGTCAGAAATACACAACAGTTATGGTGGCACGGCAGCAGTACTTCTTGCTAATATCTGGACATAACATCACACTGGGTAATTACACTAAGCTGCTAGGCATGTAACAAAGCACTGTGCAAACTACCGGCAGACTGCCACAACACTGGCCTACATTTCGTATGGGGGAATTCACATGTACCTGCAAATATAGCAGGCTCTACAGGCATGTCACAACACAGAGTAACAGACACCTGTGTGAAAGTGCATTCCCACAACCAACGTGAACACAGCCACAGCCACATATGGTACGCAAGCTTAATATTACACTATATGGACTGTCTGATCAACACCATCCTCATATGTGCCACTCACAACTAACCCTACATATACTGGGTCATGACACAGTGTGGTCCAATGCCTGTCTGTGGTATGGGACAAGTGTGTGTTTGGCCCTACAAACGTGTGAGCTGATAGGGTACCATACACTGGAGCAGCATGTAACATCAGATAGAACAGGATCAAGAACAATGACATCTACCGCATTCTGTACACAGACCAAGGTACGTATTCGCAATACATATACTGTCAACAATCACCATAAGTACATAGATCCCACTAAAGTACACACAACCATAGAATGCCCAGGTTATGTCCTCAGAATTAACCCCTACTATACATAACATGTCTAGCAGTCTATCTGACTGGCTTGTTATCAGGTACGATGTCAATAAATAATGGTGTACAGATCATATGCACCTCTTACTGCATGACATATGTACAAAGCTTGACAGACTTGTGGCTGGAGCCAGAAACACTGGGTCAATATTGGCATGATGCTGTGATACCCTCATACATTTACTGTTGTAACACGGTTTGTTGTGACATATGTCCTATGAGGGATATGAAGTCAGTAACTCTTATGGCTGTCACCATGTACTGACTGCAATCCTCAGAGTATGCTTCTGCAGTTCTAAGATAGGTGATCTGTGAGTAACACAGGAAACATAAGGCTCCAAACACTGGCTAGTCTGCAGATAACCCTACAGGTGGGAGTTTCCTCAAACACATAACACTGTCATGACAGGTATCAAATCATGTAGACCAGCTATAGCCACACAAACCCTATTAAACCAACATTACTCCAAATGCAGAAGAGTAGCACGTACATTCTGTAGTCATGTCTGGAACATCCCCCTCCTGTTTGTTGGCCTGTCTCCACAGTGTATGTTGTTAGAGATATATCCCACTACCATCTGTGATGCTGTTTGCCAAACACCGACATGAGGTCCTGCTCACAGTGCATGAAAAGGGCCAACACCCACATGATGTTCCTAGTTATAGGAGTGTGCTTCCATGCAATTGGCTATGGGAATGTTATCACAGCTGTCCCATATGCAATCAGCTACTGGGGGACTGCAATTCGTGCAGAGGCCATCAGCTGATCATGAGCATCACTTACAAAACACAAGCTGCTGCCTAAGCAAAGCAGGTGTACTTCTCCACATCCACCAGAAAGGGAGTGAGAGAGACAGACAGAGACAAAGTAAGACAGGGAGGGGGTGGGAGAGTAAAACCTAAGCATGTCTGTGTCACACACTTCCCAGTACGGGGTTTCAAACCCCTGCCTGACTTTGTATTGCTATCACATGTCTATGCAGTTATTGTATGCACCACAGAGCTTATAGGCTGGGGAGCTGTCCAGAGGTATATTCAGTGGTGAGTGACTTCTGCAACAGTAATAAAGGAGGGATAAGGTAGGTGTAGTACTCATGCCTGTCCACATGAACAGGTGTCAAAGTTGACACAGCCCACTCTCTCTCAGGGACTCACAGTGTGGTGTCCCCAGTTGTGTGCTCCACGAACTCAATGAGGAATTAAACCCACAGTTAGGGCAGCTGTTTAATCTTAGCCTCACCTCAGGATACGCGCCTAAGGAGTGGCGTACGGCAACTGCGGTCCCAATTCACAAAGGCGGTGCCTCCACCGACCCTGGAAATTACCGTCCCATCAGCTTGACAAGCCTGATCTGCAAAGCTATGGAGAGGATCATAATGGAACTCATAAATAAAGACATAGGGGACTTGCAGACTTTGGATCCGACCCAGTTTGGCTTTGTCAAAGGCAGATCATGCCTTTTAAACTTGGTTGACTCTTTCAAAACAGTCACCAAGGCCATTGATGAGGGAAAGGCAGTCCACACAGCCTACCTCAACCTGGCAAAGGCTTTCAACACAATACCCCACTCAGGTATCATTGAAAAACTCATCAGCTTAAATGTAAACCCATACGTCACAAGATGGGTTGCAAACTGGCTAAGTGACAGAACCCACAGGGTCAGAGTTGCTGGCGCCATGTCAGACTCAAAGTCTGTCACAAGTGGTGTCCCACAGGGCTCAGTCCTGGGCCCACTCCTGGTCGGCATCTACTTTTCAGAAGTACAAGCAAACACGGGAGGATTATGGCTGACAAAATTTGCAGATGACTGCAAACTGGGCGCCATAGTTGAGAACACATCTGACACAGATATCCTTCAGAAGGGTCTTATAGAAACGGATAACTGGTGCCAGAGCCATGGCCTAAAGTTAAACGCCAAAAAATGCATAGTCATACCCTTCGGGAAAAACAAGGTTACCCCTAGCTACCATATAGGTGGCAATCCACTAAGCACAGAAGAGGTTATCAGGGATCTGGGGACCCAGGTTGACAGTAACCTTTTGTTTGACACTCACGTTGCCAAAGTAGTTAGGAAGACCTTCTACATTGCCCACCTGATCATGAAGGGATTCACATCTAGATCAAGGGAAGTCATTGTCCCCCTGTACTCATCACTCATCAGACCAATGATTGAGTACAATGCCCCATTCGGAATGTATCTGACACGACACCTGCAGAAACTGGAAAGGCCCCAAAAGTTCCTCACCAAAAGGATAAAGGGTCTCAAAAATATGTCCTATGCTGCCCGACTGAAGGAACTCCAGCTCTATTCAGTCACCGTCTGCTCAGAGGTGACCTGTGCCTGACATACAAGGCCATGTCCAACCCAGAATTGATGAACATGCTTCACCTCAAAAAATCTAGATCCCTCAGAACTACAAGGGTGGGAGACTTAAACCTTGACACGGTTATTAATAGGACGTGCTGGAGGGACAGATTCATCACCCAGAGACTCCCTATGCTGTGGAACCAAATCCCGGTACATGTGAGGCAGAGCACCTCGCTGGCTTTGTTCAAGAGAAATCTTGACCAATGGATGGGAGATCGCAGATATACCCCAGGGATTATCTCAGTGTCACTGCTTGACAGAGGCACAGCAAAATAATGGGCATAGTATCCTCCAAACTAAAGGGGTGGCGAAAGCCACAAAACTCTGGGCTAGGCTTATAAATGCCCTTGGGCAGATAGCCTAGTATGAACCTATGAACCTATGAACACACACTGTCACAGTTGGCAGGGTCAGGATTAGACTTCCTAACTAGTTTGCCACAATACAGTAATACACAGGTAGCACATGCACCACATGGGGTTATCAGGATGATATATGGGCAAAGGGTATGTCAAAGTGTCTGACATCAGAAGGCATGCTTCAGTAGACCAATGGGAGGTGTAGTGAGTGTGAATGGCATCCAAATCATCATACTCCATACACACACACACACACACACACACACACACACACACACACACACACACACACAGACACAGGTTTCCAGCACTGACATGCATGGGTGCACTGCTTCACAGATGTGTAGTGTTTGACTGTGCCAGAAGGCTGTACAAGGCTAGGTAAAGGGTAGACCTTGGCATCAGGCCACATGAAAATGGTCTGCAGTGTGGCTCAGGGGTGTAGTGTCTGGATTGGCACACACAAGTGGGTATTGTATTCACCATCCAGTCATCTGGGTTACTATTGTGGGTGGCCAGTGCTGTGCAATGCTTGCCATGTATGTGTTCTATAGCCCATGACATGGACGGTGTCTGGGATGTACACACGTCCCACATGCATGTTCTGTGACATGTGGAAGTGTACCTGGGGTGTCTGGGGCATGTTGTGTAGACAGATTGTTATTAGATGTGCCTTTCCTGGCCTCATGTGGTGAGAACTGGCAATGGGCACCAGGTTGACCCTGCATCTACATTGACAGCATGATACAGTTATTCCCTGGTGTCAGTGGCATCTGTCCATACAGGGCATGTGTATAAGGCATGGTATGTCCTTTGTGGGTTACATTTGCTGGCACTACAGTTGTTGCAGGCATCCAGTGGGGAACATAGTGAATAGGTTCATAGGTTCATAGGTAAGTACTAGGCTATCTGCCTGAGGGCATTTATAAGCCTAGCCAGAGTGTGTCAGCTTTTGTCACCCCATTGATTAATTAACTGAGCCTCTGTCAAGAAGAGCCAATGAAGTGATCCCAGTGGTATATTTTCTGTTACCGATCCACTCGTCAAGGTTTCTCTTGAAGAGAGTTAGTGAGGGGCTCTGCCTAATGTAGTTAGGAATTTTGTTCCAAAGCATGGAGAGTCTCTGTGACAGGAATCTATCCCTCCAGCATATTCTATTTATTGTTGTGGCAAGGTTTAGCTCACTAGAATGAGTGGCTCGCAGTGACTTGGATTTCTTTAGGTGGAGCATGTCCATCAATTCTGAGTTGGACATGGCTTTGTAAGTCAGGCAGAGATCACCTCTGAGTAAGCGATATGCCACTGAGTACAGCCGGAGTTTTTCCAGTCGGGCTGCATAGGGCATATGTTTGAGGCCAGTAATCCTCTTGGTGAGGTACTTTTGTGGTCTTTCCAGCTGTTGGAAGTGTCTTGTGAGGTACAACCCAAATGGGGCATTGTATTCTATGATGGGTCTGCTAAGTGACGAGTAGAGGGGCACTATAACCTCTTTATTTCTAGATGTGAACCCTTTAGTAATTAGATGGGCTACATAGAAGGATTTTCTAACTACTTTGGCAATATGATTGTCAAAGGAGAGATTACTATCTACCTGGGTCCCCAGATCTCTTATTACCTCTTCTGTATTAAGAGGGCTGCCACCTATGTGGTAATTCATGGGTGTTTTGTTTTTCCCAAACGGGATGACTATGAATTTTTTGGCATTTAGCTTGAGACCATGACTTTGACACCAGGTGTCCGTCTCAGTAAGGCCCTTTTGGAGAAAGTCCATGTCAGCCGGAGAGTCAGTTATGGCTCCCAGTTTGCAGTCATCAGCAAACTTGGTTAGCCATAGTCCTCCTGTGTTTGCCTGTACTTCTGAGAAGTATATGCCGAACAGTAGGAGTCCCAGGACCGAGCCTTGTGGGACACCACTTGTTACTGGTTTAGAGTCGGACCTGGAGCCCACTATTCTTACCATGTGAGTTCTGTCTGTAAGCCAGTTGGCAACCCATCTCATGACGTAGGGGTTTATGTTCACGCTGGTGAGTTTTTCTATAATTCCCAAGTGGGGAATTGTGTCAAAAGCCTTGGCAAGGTCAAGGTAGGCTTTGTGAACTACCTTCCCCTCATCTATGGCCTTTGTGACTGTCTCGAAGAAATCAACCAAGTTTAGTAGGCATGATCTGCCCTTAACAAAGCCGAACTGGGTCGGGTCAAGTGTTTGGAGGTTCCCAATGTCTTTGTTAATGAGTTCCATGATGATGCACTCCATAGCCTTGCAGACCAGGCTAGTCAGGCATATGGGGCAATAGTTACAAGGGTCAGTTGTGGCCCCACCTTTGTGGAGCAGAATAACCGTTGCTGTGTGCCATTCTATGGGCACATAGCCTGTGGAGAGGCTGAGGTTGAACAGTGTGTTTAGGTGAGGGGTTAGTTTGTTCTGTAGTTCATGCAAGACGCAGCCTGAGACACCATCTGGCCCCATTGATGCTGTGCTTTTGGCTTTTGAAAGGGCTGATTTCACCTGTACGTCTGTGATTTCTAGGACACTACACTTTTCTGGTACTGTTGTGGGCCCTTTTGGGGGTGAGAGGGGGGGGGGTGAAGTTGCATTGAATCTATCTGCCAGGATGTTGGCAATATCAGTAGGTTCAGTATATTTTGTGCTATTTTGCACTAGCTCAGAGCATATCTGTGAGTTGCCACTTAGATTCTTGACATAGCTAAAGAAGGCTTTGTGGTTATCTTTCGAATCCTTGGCTATTTTTCTTTCGAAGTTAGCCTTGGATGATTTTATGAGGGACCTTAGTTTCTTACTGATACTGATCAGGGATGTCTTTCCTTCTTGGGATTTGCTTTTTTTCTGAACTAGTTTCCTCTTTCTATTGTATAGCCTGTTTATGGCAGGGGCCCACCAGACTGTTTTCCTTCTCTCAGGGGAGTGAGTCTTGGTTTTGCTAGGGATGGCATGATCTATGCATCCTTGTAGGTGCTCATAGAGTGCATTTGTAAAGGTTCCTGCATCTTGGACACTGTTATCCTTTAGTGTGAGGGCTGTGAAACTTGCCACCTCTGTCTTAAGTAAGGTGAAGTTTACTATAGAAAAGTTTTTCACTGTGGTTTCCTTGGTTGGGGGTGGTGGTGTGGTGTGGACATCCAGAGTGATTAGTTTATGGTCTGATCTAACCAGTGAAGGGTTGACCTCCGGTGCGGAACACCTGTCGCCATTTTGGTGATGACCAGGTCCAATATGTTTTCACCTCTGGTAGGGGAGTTTACCAGCTGATCCAGGGCATTTGAGTTGATAAATTCCAGGAAGCACTGGACCTGGAAGTTTGTACTTGAGTAGTTTTCCCTGTTAATGGTAGGGTAATTGAAATTGCCCAATATCAGGGTGTTCGGTAGGACCTTCATGTTTTCCAGTGTCTCCATAAAGGCTGAGTGGTGGTTCTGGGTCATGGAGGGTGATCTGTAGCAGGCCACAATTTGCATTGCAGATTTGCCCAATGTTAGTTGCACATGGATGATCTCAGAGGTATCATGCTGCGCCACTAACCTGGAGGTGTATGTATCCTTGATGAATATGGATACACCCCCTCCTTTTGTGTTTCGGTCCATGTTCTGTGGCCAAAATGTGTGGTATGAGTTGTAGCCCGGTAGTGCTGGGGTGCTCTGTGGAGCCTTGAACCAGGTTTCAGTTACTGCACAGATTTTGATGGTTTCCATACTGAGGAGTGCTTCTAGCGAGTGCATTTTGAGATTTAAACTTTTGCCGTTGAGTAGCATAACCCTAATTTTTTTATTTGTGCTGTTTACGGAGGTGGGTTTGACTTTTGAGCCTTGCCTAAAAATGGCACTATGGGGGCAGCAAGAGCCTTGGCCAGTATTCAAATGCCTAGGGGTGACAGGTGCAAGCTGTCTCTTGTGAAGCAACGAGGCTTGTCGAGCATGTCATCCCAGGCTGACAGACACTGGATCCCCTTTGAATGACACCAGAAGCTTAGCCAATTGTTGAAATTGATCAGTTTTTTTTTATACTGCGGTATCATTTTTGGTGAGGGCAGGATGCTACTCAGGGTCAGGGTCATACCCACCTGGGCTACATGATCAGAGAGCTCTTCCATGTCTCTTTTCATGTAGTCCAGGGAGGTACGTCTCAGGTCATTCACTCCAACACGAACAACGACAGAGTCATATTTGTACTTGTTCTGGAGTGACCTGAGTGCTTGTGTTATGTGGCGGATTCTGGCTCCCGACAGGCAGCTAACAGTAACCTTCTCCTTGTCCAGCCTATTGAGTGGGACGTCAGTGTGCCTGACTATAGAGTTGCCTATTACTAGTGTGTTAGGTATGTTATTTCACCTTAAGGACTGTGATTGTGCGGCACACTGATTTAGTGTTTTATGTGTTGTCTGGTTTGTGACGGGAGGTGCAGGTTTTTTGGGTGCCTGCTTTGGAGGTCTCTGATGCTTTTGCAGGTTTTTATTTAGAGCCTCCAAGTGTGATTTTGTGTATTTATGTGTATTTTTTGCCATTGCTGGTTTAGTATGTCTATGTGAGGCTGGAGGTGTGGTGCAAGTGGTAACCATCTCCTCATGACTGCCTGTTCCAGTCTTGAGTGGAGAGAGCTTAGCCTCCACTTTAGCTATTTAATTGCATCTCTCGCATTTGTTAATGTTTTGTGGCAGGAGGAGAGGATTGCCTGTGTACATGAGGTAGTTGTAACATTGCCTCAGATACCTAGGTTCACCAGCTGGACTGGAGAGTATACCTGAAATTGCCCTTTGGTCGTGCACTTGGTTGGTGAGGAGTGAATAATGAGCCTTGCCCTACTGGGCAATCAAGTGTCAGGGTATATTAGTGCTTGCTATTAGGTCTGAGCAACTGCTGGACTGTAGGATGCTTTTTAAGTGCTTAGGTTGAGAGTTAGACTACTTTCAAGGGAAAAAATGAAGAGGAGACTTGATGGAGCTGGGAATAAATTAGCCCTAGCCAATCGGCACTGCCCAGATGTGCAAAACCATGCAAACACGTTTTTTATAGCAGGGAAATGAAAGAGATAGAAATTAGCCCAAAATGGCCTATAAACTACTAACTTCTGGGCTGGAACCACTCCTCCAGAGATGGATGGCTGCTCAAAGCTCCCTCTCTCACAGATGAACAGAGAAACCTCTTCTATCCAAATAAGGTATGCTTGTAACACAGCCCTTAATTCAGCACTAGCCTGAAAACTGGACTATACTAGCTTAGAAAGGTGGGAAACAAGAAAAACATTTTTTTTAAAGATAAGCTAAAAACAGTAAAAAATACACTTAAAACAGCTTTGAATGACTACAAACAGTAAAAAATACACTTAAAACAGCTTTGGTTGACTACAAGCAATCAGAAAAGGCTTTTAAACAAATTACCCAATTAACCAGTAAAAAAATCCTCACAACTGAGCCCTCTTCCTGTAGTCTTCAATCAGAATTGCACTGTATGCAATTATGTGCCTATTGTAGGGATTGGACCGGGTGCCATGCCCTCTGTAGTCCACTGTAATCACACCATGGTTATTATCTGTGGGTAATATGCAGGGAACTACTAACATAGTTGTTGTTGCCTAGCCAAGTGTGTTTTTGTATGAGACATAGGTTGAGAGTGTTCTCTGGAAAATACAAAGGTTGCCTAAATTGTTTGCCAAGCCTTGATGTCACATGTAGGGGTATGGATTGTCTACCTCAGCCTCTCTGCTGTTTGACATCTGTTATCCTTGTAAGGTGGACATTGTGACATATAATAGGCCCACCATATACGAAATTTGCAAAACCCGCTCCACAATGATTCCAATTGTTACACACTCACAGCCACCTCCACACAGGATACGAATGACAAACACACACCAAGTCTCACAGTTGCTAGGTCTGGGATTGGAACTCCTACCTAACTAGCACATCACACTACAGCATTACGCAGTTATAGCATGTGCCACAGAGATTATTGGGCTATTCCTTCCCCAAAGGTGTATTTCAAAGTGAGTGACATCAGCAGGCTTGCCAAAGAAGGGCAATGGAGGTTGTAGTGACTGTGAATGGCCTCAGAAGCATTGCTCCCTACACAGACAAACAATCACACACACAAACATCCACACTTGCCATGTTTGGGAATAAAACTCCTACCTAACTAGTATATCACACTACAGCATTACATAGTTATGGACACACCACGGAGATTAGTGGGCTACTCCTTCCCCAAAGGTGTATTTCAAACTGTATGACATCAGTAGGCTTGCCAAAGCAGGGAAATGGAGGTTGTAGTGACTGTGAATGGCCTCAGAAACATTGCTCCCTACATAGACAAACAAACACACACACAAACATCCACACTTGCCATGTCTGGGAATAAAACACCTACCTAACTAGTTTATCACACTACAGCATTATACAGTTATAGAATGCACCATGGAGACTATTGGGTTACTCCTTCCCCAAAGGTGTATTTCAAAGTGAATGACATCAGCAGGCTTGCCAAATAAAGGCAGTGGAGGTTGTAGTGACTGTGAATGGCCTCAAAAGCATTAATGCCTACACAGACAATGAAACAAACATCCACACTTGCCATGTCTAGGAATCAAACTCCTATCTAATTAGTTTATCACACTACAGCATCATGCAGTTATAGGACACACCACTGAGATTAGTGGGTGAATCTTTCCCCAAAGGTGTATTTCAAAGTGAATGACATCAGCAGCCCTGCCAAAGTAGGGCATTTGAAATTGTAGTGAGTGTGCCTGGCCTAAAAAGCATTGATCCCTACACAGGCAAACACACACACAGTTGCCACATCTGGGATTAGAAATCCTACCTAACTAGTACATTACACTATAGCATTACACAGCTAAGAATGCACCACAGAGATTACTGAGCTACTACTTCCCCAAAGGTGTATCTCAAGGTGAAGGCATCAGCAGGCTTCCCATAATAGGGCAATGGGGAGTGCAGTGTGTGTCAATGGGCCATAACCCATTCATCTAGAGATAGACACACAACACTCAGGAACACACAGGTTTTTATTCCACAGTTACGTATATACAATTGCTAGATGACCACTGACTCGTACAGCCATGTTACACAGTTAACACAAACACCACAGACACTATAGTGCTGAGCAATACCACAGGCAGATGTCTACGGTAATTGACATCTGCACATCATGTGGTTTTAGCCAATTGGATGTGTGTTGGGTGGGACAGGTCTCATGATGGGAGGTTCTTGGTCACTGTCACTGTCTTCCACACATCTATGTATGGGTAATTTTGCCTATTATAGTGTGTTGTCCTTGGATATATGTGTGTATTCCTATTCAATGTGTGTGCAAAGCATGACTGGTATGTACTCTGGAGTGTATGCACTAACATCTGTGACTGTCAGATATGTATGGTCCACTGTTGTTGACAGACATGGGCTTCATTTACAAGTGTGTGAGCATGAACAGTATGACCTTTCAGTATTTTGTTGTCTGACATGGCCTTCATTTCTCTAAGTGTGGGAGCATGCACAGTATGACCTTCTGTACTGAATGTGTGAATCCATTCCAGGTAGATTGTACTCCATTGCAGACTTTTGTGTTCTACACCTATAGCTAGCAAACTGTTTCTGCAGGATATCTGTAGATCGGTTGACAATATGGGGTCAAAATGGGCAAAGTATAGTGGGTTACTGTAGGTAACTGTGTCTGTGCTGCTTCTGCTACATGGTCCTGGTGTTAGCAGAGATATTCAGACATATGTACTGTTTTACACTGGGATGTTTTATGTCATCAAGTACTGTCAGGTATACATATTTGCTTGCAGTGATGTCCTGGGGAACACAGGGTGAATGCAGCTGTGTCCAGTATTGTGGTCAGCAGCCTACATATTCTTGCACAATCATGCCATTCTAGAGGGGAAGCTGCAGACATTTGCTGCTGGGTCTGTGTAAATGGTTCAGCATCTTGGTACAGTGGTGACAGAGGATCCCATGCTTGTACATCCATCCATGTGACAGTATGGCCATATCCTGTGTGGCCATACCTCATAGCTGTATAGATTCACACAGATTACCCAGAGGCAGGGGGGTCATAATTCTGGACATTACCCTTTCACATTGTGGTTTACGAGCAGGTACACACACTCCATGCCGCCCATGCTCCCACCCCCCCTCTATTATTCTATCCTCTTCCATACATTATGCAAACATTATCTGATATGTTCCCTACAGTTATCACCTTGTCCCAGCAGTAATTTGGTGTTAGTCCACAGTTCATGCAGTAGGACATGGTGGACATGTTATTGTGATTTGTCCATGTGGCCTTGCATTTGGGTTCTGTGGACTGTGTTATATTTAGGAGTCCATGACATAAAATACATTGGCAGTACGGGTGAGACACAGGCCTTTGGCAGAGGACTGTAGGCCATTTGGTAGTGATGCAGCCCAGCTTTAGCAGGCTGTTGCATTCTGTCACTCCTACAGTCCCAGACTGCAATACATTATATTCCCCTGGGGTGACAGGGTAGGTGTGCAAGGTGTTCATGCCAATACTTTCTGTCAGTATTGATCCAGTGGTGTGGATGCTGGCAGGGTGCTGCTTACAGCTAGAGGCACACCTGCATGGGACACCTGTTCTGCATGCTGCATTCTTTCACTATTGCCATACAGAGGTGGTGGTCATGTTGTACCCATTCCCAACAGCAGGGATAAGACCAGAGAGGTACCTGTGTGTGGTGGTGGGGGTGAGCTGGGTGCATGTGTGCTATGGACACTACTTGCATCTGACTCACAGATATGCATGGGGCATTCCACTTATGCTGGCTTGTGCAGGGACATCAGCTGTTTCTCAATACTTCATTCCTATGACCTTTGTGGTCTGCCAGTATTCCCTACTACAAGCTCAAATAATGTGCTGCATACCTGTATGTACAATTTCAAGGGTATGTCCATTTGACAGTTACATATTATACACTGTCTGTCTGGGGTACTTCCCCCTGTGTACTGCTTGTATGTCTGGGCCGATATTCATGCCATGTCCATCTTTCAGATGGTAACACATATTACTTCCAAACATTTACTATGGCTTACTGCTGGAATGTGTTTTGCTGGGAAGCATCATGTTTGGCACTGCAGTTGTGAGAACTTGGCCCTGTAATTGGCAGTACTGGGCAATGACCACCAGGACAAACCTCACCATGCATACATACTGACCACTCTCACACAATATACAACACACACCAACCTAACACACACAGACCTGCATATTGTACACATGCTACAATCAATCCTGCTACCTTGGCCAGCTAAGGTAATCTGTGCTCCACTGTTATTATACCTACTCATACATGTTACTACATTTGTACATAGGATTGGGTGGGAGGCACACCTGACTGTTACTACATTTCTACATATGACTCGGGGGGGGGGGGCACACCTGACTGTTACTACATTTCTACATAGGATTGGGGGAGCACACCTGACTGTTACTAGATTTCTACATAGGATTGTTGGGGCACACCTGACACTTGTACACATTTGCTATGACTATACTGGTATTTCAGGTACTCCATTTCATTTTGTATTCTAACCTATCTTTCTGATTAGAGGCATATCAGTGCACTACAGGTCTTAGGTTTGATTGTCCTACATTTCAGTTTCGGATTTCTTACCCTTCAGAGCTAACATCCCACTGCCTGACCTGTTGTAGTCTATCTGTGTATGTCTGGGGGTATGTTCTCCATAGCCATCAATCAGAGACCTTAGCACAGCCTTTGTTTCTGTTTGCCTATGCCTGTCCTGCTGGCTGAGACTGTCTCAAAGTAAGCACTCTATTTTCATTCTAAAGCCCTTCAGTTGCTCGTATAAGTAATCTTATAAGTAAGCACTAATAAACTAAAGCACTACACCCTCTTATACTCCCTTAAAGTACTTGGCTCCTTATTGGTCCTTTTTGATCAGTCAAAAAGTAGTTCCTTATACTATTCTGGCATGTCCAAATGTCAGTTTCGGGTTTACTCTCCAGTCCAGCTGGTGAATCTGGGAATCTTGAGGCAATGTTACAACTGCCTTATGTACACAGACCACCTTATCCTCCTCCCAGCAAGCTCAAATATTTGTGAGAGATGCAACTATATAGCCAAACTGGAGGCTGAGCTCTCTCAACCCAGTACTGGCGCAGTCAGTCAGGTGGAGAAGGTAACCACACACACCACAAATCCAGTCTCACATAGACCTATCGCAACAGCAAACCAAACACATAAATACACAAAAACATACTCGGAGGCTCTAAATAAAAATCTTCCCAAGCAGCAGAGGCCTCCAATCTAGACATCCAAGCAACCGCTACCCCACAACAATACCCACGTATCACATAGTTCACAAAGTCAGTGTGCCACACAGTCACAGCCCTTAAGGCTAAACAACACACCTAATAAACTTGTAATAGGTGACTCTATTGTCAGACACACTGAAGTCCCACTCACCAGGCTGAACAAGGAGAAGATCACTGTAAGCTGCCTGTCAGGTGCCAGGATCCGCCACATAACACAAGCACTCAGGTCACTCCAAAGCAAGTACAAATATGACTCTGTCATTGTCCATGCTGGTGTGAATGACCTGAGACGTACCTCCCTGGACTACATGAAAAGAGACATAGAGAAGCACTCTGATCATGTAGCCCAGGCCGGCATGACCCTGACCTTGAGTAGCATCTTACCCTCACCAACAATGATGCCACAGTATAAAGACAAAATGATCAATTTTAGCAATTGGCTAAAGTATTGGTGTCATTCAAAGGGGATCCAGTGTCTGTCAGCCTGGGATGACATGCTGGACAAGCCACGTTGCTTCACTAGGGATGGCTTGCACCTGTCACCCCTGGGCTTTCGAATATTGGCTAAGGCTATTGCCACCCCCATAGTGCCTTTTGTAGGCAAGGCTCAAAAGACAAACCCACCTCCATAGACAACACAAGGAAAAAGAAACTAAGGATAATGCTGCTCAATGCCAGAAGTCTAAACCTCAAGATGCATGCATTTGAGGCTCTCCTCAGTATGGAGAATATCGATATCTGTACAGTAACAGAAACCTGGTTCAAGGCTCCCAAGAGCACCCCAGCACTACCAGGTTATACCTCATACCATGCATTTCGGCCCCAAAACTCGGACCAAACCACAAAAGGAGGGGGAGTATCCATATTCATCAAAGATACCCACACCTCCAGGTTAGTGGCACTGCACGAAGCATCAGAGACCATCCATGTGCAACTAACAGTGAGCAAAACTGCCTTTCAGTTTGTAGCCTGCTACAGACCACCCTCCCAAACTCAGGAACCCCACTCAGCTTTCCTGAGAACACTGGAGAATATGAAGGTCTCTTCAAACACCATCATATTGGGTGACTTCAATTACCCAAACATAAACTGGGAGCACTACTCAAGCCCCAACACCCTCACCCAATGCTTCCTAGAATTTATAAACTCAAATGCTATGGGACAACTGGTCACCACTCCCACAAGAGGGGAAAACATATTGGACCTGATCATCACCAACATGGGGACTCTATGTTCCATACCAGAGGTATACCCCTCATTGGTAAGATCTGACCATAAATTAATCTCACTGGACATCCATATCCCATCCCCTACCCCCAGCCAAGGAAGCCACAGTGAAGAACTTCTCAAAAGCAAACTTCACACTTCTCAAAATCGAGGTGAAATCCTTCAAAGTCCCCAGGCCAGTGGAAAATATGGCCCAAACCGCAGAATCCTTTACAAACGCATTCTATGGACACCTACAGGAATGCATGGATCGTGCTATCCCAAATAAAACCAAGACTCACTCCTCCAAAGGCAGGAGACCTGTCTGGTGGACCCCAGCCATAAATAAGCTATACAACAGAAGGAGGAAGCTACTACATGATAGAGCAAAATCCCAAAAAGGGAAGGCATATCTGATCAGTACTAACAAGAAACTACGATCCCTCATAAAATTATCTAATAAAGCCAGCTTCGAAAGAAAAATTGCACAAGACGCTAAAGATAATCACAAGGCCTTCTTTAGTTATGTCAAGAACCTGGGTGACAACTCCTAGATATGCTCTGAGTTAGTGCATAATGACAAAAAATACACTGAACCCACAGACATTGCCAACATCCTGGCAGACAGGTTCAATGCAAACTACTCCCCCCCTTCCCCCCCAAAAGAGCAAATGTCTATCCCAACAGAGTGTAGCCTCCCTGACATCACAGATGCACAGGTGAGAGCTGCCCTCTCCAAAGCAAAAAACACAGCATCAATGGGATCGGACGGTATCCCAGGCTGCGTCTTACATGAGCTCCAAGAAGAACTGAACCCTCACATAAAGTCACTGTTCAATCTCAGCCTTACTACAGGATATGTACCCAAGGAATGGCATACAGCAACAGTGGTACCACTCCACGAAGGTGGTGCCACAACGTACCCCGGAAACTATCGCCCTATAAGCCTGACTAGCCTGGTCTGCAAAGCTATGGAGCGTATCATCATGGAACTCATAAACAAAGACATTGGGAACCTCCGAACACTGGATCCTACCCAATTCGGCTTTGTTAAGGGCAGATCTTGCCCCTTGAACCTGGTCGACTTCTTTGAAACAGTCACCAAGGCCATAGATGAAGGGAAGGTAGTCCACACAGCCTACCCGGACCTCGCAAAAGCCTTTGACACAATACCCCACTCGGGCATCATAAATAAGCTCACCAGCTTAAATATCAACACCTATGTCACAAGATGGGTTGCAAACTGGCTCAGGGATAGAACCCACATGGTCAGAATTGCAGGTGCCATGTCAGACTCTAAACCAGTTACAAGTGGCGTCCCACAAGGCTCAGTCCTGGAACCTCTCTTGTTCGGTATATATATCTCTGAGGTACAGGCTAACACGGGAGGACTATGGCTGACCAAGTTTGCAGATGACTGCAAACTGGGTGCCATAATCGACTCACTGACTGACACAAGCATCCTCCAAAAGGGTCTCACAGAGACGGATAACTGGTGCCAGAGCCATGGCCTAAAGCTAAATGCCAACAAGTGCATAGTCATCCCCTTTGGGAAAAACAAATTGCCCACAAATTACCACATAGGTGGTAATCCATTAAGTATGGAAAAGTAATTAGGGATTTGGGGACCCAAGTAGATAGCAATCTCTCCTTTGACAATCACGTTGCCAAAGTGGGTAGAAAGACATTCTATAGAGCCCACCTTATCACAAAAGGGTTCACATCTAGATCAAGAGAGGTCATTGTTCATAGGTTCATAGGTTCATACTAGGCTATCTGCCCAAGGGCATTTACAAGCCTAGCCCATAGTTTTGTGGCTTACGCCACCCCTTTAGTATGGGGAACTATACCCATTATTTTGCTGTGCCTCTGTCGAGCAGTGACACTGAGGTAATCCCTGGGGTATATCTGCAATCTCCCATCCATTGGTCAAGATTTCTCTTGAACAAGGCCAGCGAGGTGCTCTGCCTCACATATACCGGGATTTTATTCCACAGCATAGGGAGTCTTTGGGTGATGAATCTATCCCTCCAGCATGTCCTATTAATAGCCGTGTCGAGGTTTAAGTGTCCCGCCCTTGTGGCTCTGACGGATCTAGATTTTTTGTGCCCCTCTACTCATCACTCATCAGGCCCATAATTGAATACAATGCCCCATTTGGGATGTACCTTACCCGACACCTGCAGCAACTGGAAAGACCCCAAAAGTACCTCACCAAGAGGATCAAGTGACTCAAAGAGATGCCCTATGCAGTTAGGCTAAAGAAACTCCAGCTCTACTCAGTTGCTTACCGCCTACACAGAGACGATCTGTGCCTGACGTATAAAGCCATGTCCAAACCAGAATTAATGGACATGCACCACCTCAGGAAATCCAAATCCCTTAGAGCTATATGCTCCAGGGACTTAAACCTCAGCACAGAAATAAATAGGACATGCTGGAGGGACAGATTCATATCCCAGAGACTCCCCTGACTCTGGAACAAAATCCCAATCCATGTTAGGCAGAGCCCCTCAATGACCCTCTTCAAGAGAAATCTTAACGAGTGGATGGGAGATCATTGGTTTACCCCTGGGATCTCTTCTGTGTCCCTACTAGACAGAGGCACAGTAAACTAACCTTAAAAGGGCTATCTTCTGTGACCTACTATACAGAGGCACAGTCAACTAATCTAAAAGGGTGGCGAAAGCCAAACACACTCTGGCTAGGCTTATAAATGCCCTAGGGCAGATAGCCTAGTATCAACCTATGAACCTATGAACCTATGGTACATACGATGACAATTTGGGTAAATGTAGCTGGTAAGTACTGCAAGGCTCCACCGAATGTGTCCAGGCACCGGAACCGTGAGTTGAGCATCCCAAACACATGCTCTATTATGATTCTGGTCTGTGTGTGTGCCTCATTATGGAGTTCTTGCTCGAGTGTGTGTGCATTTCTGATGGATGCCATCAGCCACAGCTCTAGTGTGTAACCAGCATCCCCCACTAGGTGACCATAAGTGATGTCCCCATTGGCAAATCTCTGGTACAGCTGCATCAGATGCCAGATGTGGGAGTCGTGATACCTTCCAGAGAAGCCAGCACACACATTCATTATAATGCCCTGGGCATCGCACTCAACCTGGCAGTTGATGGAGAGGAAGCCCTTGCGGTTGCTGTAGACCTTACCTCACTCACCGGATGGTGCTTTGATGCATATGAGTGTGCAGTCTACCACAACCTCAGGGTATTCTGCTATTTGGTGGAAGAGATGCATATTGCTGGCCAACACCTCATGGGTGTTGTAGAAATATATGTGCTCACTGGCATGTGCTGACATGGCATCCAGGAACTAGTGGAGCACCCTGGATGCTGATGCCTGTGAGATCCCCATGATATCCCCATTTGGCCTTTGGAAGGTACCTGTGACTAGTATTCTTAGGCCTACACATACCTTGGTATCCACTGGGATGGGTTTTCCTCTATTGGTTCTGTGTGTGAGGTGGGGCCGGCACAGCTCAACAATTTTCTGTAGGAGGTCCCTGTCCACCCTATAGCACTCCACTATCTCCAGCTCATGTAGCCCCTGGTAGGTTACCCTGGGTCTGTGCACTCTTCTCCTTCTCCTCACTGTGGGTTGGTCATCAGCATTATCATCCTCACCACCCTCAGCCTCTTCCACATGTTGATTTATGATAGCTGCTGCAGCCTCTATCATTTTGTTGCTTTTGTTTGGTAAAATTTCCCCGATTGTGTACACCGGTGGTGTAGAGTATGTGGGAAAAACCAGAGGGAAAGGTGTTTGCATAGTTTATAGTGGTGTGCTGGACTGGGTTGGTCTGCTGCCTGTGTAATTGGCTGATTCTGATACATTTCACCTGCCAGCTAAGCTAGTACTCCTTGATTACCTTTCTACTGCTGTTTTCCCTTCCCATTGCCTTCCTGTTTAAGCCCAGGGGCACGCTGCGCAAACACAGTGCTCAGATGTGCACAGAGCTGCTAATTCCTGGTTTACTTTTTTTTTTCCTTTAAAACCCAGTGTGCAGTGCACACACCCACTTAGGTAATGTAAAGAGTGCTAGGCAGCCTCAGACACACCCCCCTTGCTTAGCTCTGCTAAGCTCAGGGCAAACCCAAGCCACAGGGCTCCGATAGGCTTACAGTATGCCTGTCACACCCCTCTATGATGTCAGATAACTTGTAGGCTTACACCACGCTCTTCCTGTACTGACACGGTTGGGTGCAGGCTAGCCATGAGGGAGAATCTGGGATTCAGTATCATTCCCATCATTTGCATAGGATTGCCTGGTAATGCATAGTTACAATTCCCACGCTGAGCCTTCCCCCTTAGCAACCACTATTCACTGGTCATGTTGTTTTCTGCCTGCCGTTGAATATAATGGCAAAATAGTGATTTTGGATACAATGCTTATTTCAGGGGGGGGGGTTTATTATTTTCAGCCCGATCCCTTTTGCAAGCCACTGCTCTATGCTTAAACAGCTGAAATTGGTTAAAAAAAATAAAATTTATTTTTTTTATTTTGGCTACTGTTTCCCATGCCAATGGCCATATATTTAGCCACTGGCATGCTTTCAACATAATATACACCCTTTATTTGGAGCTGTCATGGCTCCGTTTTGTAGTTTGCAGAAATGTACTCCATTACTAATCGAGTACATTTCTGCAGACTATACTAGTCCTGCATGACCGGCTGCCAGCTTCCTGGATCACAAATTCACGTCATTTGCATGGTTTTCAGCTGCAAATGGGGTAATTTGCATACAGGAGCTGTCTGTGCAGGAATAGTGCAGAAGCGCTCGTGCACATCCCTGGAGCTTATTCCTGGATCGCACGGCAGCCATATTGCCTCCAGCAACTCCTGAACTATTCCTGCACACCGTAAACTTGCTGTTCTATCAATGTTTTGAGTGAAGTGATATGTAAAATTCTGCCTGATCTTGGAACAGTAGTATACAGGAGTCCTTTTATTCTCAAGATCTTGTAAATTGTACTGCTGCAAACATGTGCATTTGTTCTGCCAAGCTGCTCTATCATTTGTCAGGTGAATTTGGGTTACTGAAACAAAGGAAGGTGAAGTTAACTCAAGGCATGTGATCTGTGAAGACTGCAGGAGTAGAGATTGTGTTAAGGAAGCATGATATAGAAATTATATTATTTGTCTGTAACATGTACAGTTTAGTTTGCACAGAACTTAGAGATGACAATGTTCATAGAACTGATTTATAATTAGGATTTGTGTATTATAAGAATGGGACTGTTTCATTTTGTGAAAGAATATTGATGTTTAAAGTTCAGAAAACTGGAGACTTATTTTAGCTTAGTGTATATTAGAACATATTTATTTCTTGAAATGTCTGGTACTAGCTGGACATGCCTTTTATTTTAGGAGGACATATTTGAAACCACTGAAGGCTTACATTTTTATTTGATTCTATCTACCTTACTTTATACCTTACTTCGATGCTACCTGAATTATGTAGATAAAAAGCAATCATTCATTGACTGTTTTCATTCTGTGGACCTTGTGTGTGTGTGTGTGTGTTTTATATATATTATATATATATATATATATGTGTGTGTGTGTGTGTGTGTGTGTGTATATTTACTTTTTTGTCTTGTTCTTAATAGTTGCATGTATATCATTTACATAATTTATACTTGGAGAATCATTGAAACCAGAGTCAAATTCCTTGTATGCATGCATACTTGGCTAATGAATGTGATTCCGATTCTGATGAGGACCAAGAACACTGAAGGGGCTTTATTTAGAGGAATTCCAGTCTTTATAGTGATTTATCAGATTGAATACAAGTATGAGGGCTTAGCTTTAGGACAGAAGAAAAGGCTAAGCAAGAAAACCTCTTATAGTGTGTTCATTACATTAAAATGTCTTACTTTGCATCATATTTTGCTTTGTTGTTTTATTTTTTGTGTATATCACTGAGGGTTATAGTCATTGATGCTAGACTTTCATACTTATTGTTGGAAAATTGAATGTTGATGTGAAATTTGTCATTGTACATTTAATAAAATACATGGTAAATATTGATCATGCTAATTAAGCCTAAGGATATGCCTGTTATGCATTCACTGTGGTTCATTTTTTCAAATAATATCCATGGCAAATATTACTGAATCATACTAATTAAACCAAACAACTTTATAAGTATCAAGTGACACATTTTTATCATGCTATGAGCTTTGTAGTTGAAGTTAAGTAGTCCCCATTTGGCCCACTTTTTTCTACACAATCAAAAGTGTTCAAAGTTGTTGAGGTGGAAGTTTAAGAGTTATACAACTAAAGCATTTGATCTTTTTCATTTTTGTGGTGTGTTGCATGTGCTGCAGTTTGACTGTATACCTCTCTGCTTTTACAGTTTCCTAACTTCTTACTAGGCTATTGATCTTGAAGAATCTCTAGAAGCCTAGACAACATTTTTCATGAAGTGTTAACCCTTTCACAGGGGACAAGGGCACTATTTCAGGAATGAATTTGCAGTTTCTTATCCACTCATCCAGATTATGTTTTAATAGAGTAAAAGTAGTGTGAAGACTGGTAGAGAAGGGTGAAGGCTGCCAGCCTAGCCTACGTGTTCTTAGTCTCGGTTTTATCGAGGCTCTATCATTGAAGCCAGATCCTTTATCTGCCCTAAATGCGTAGGAATATTAAATAGATTGTATTTGCTTTCTCCAGTGACATCTGTACTAGTATTTTACCTCATTTTTCTTCCCCCCCCCCTTCAACACACACTTTCACTTATGACATTTCTCACATAGGTTCGCTATTTTTCATGTCATTCCATTTGAAATGTAGTTGACTAGGATTTTTTGTATCCTTAGGATAGGCATTGCAAGAGCATTTAATATTCATTTGATTTGTGATTTCAGGACATATATTTTGTATATTCAACTGGTTATTCATTACATGCATTCTTATTGTATTTACTTGTTTGACCACTAGAGGTGATCATACAATAGAACCATTTTATGTTCTTTTCATTGTAATCATTTGTTTGACCACTAGAGAATTTAACTTTTTTCTCCCCCCCCCCTTCAATACTCACTTTTATTCATTATATTTTTTATGTAGGTTACATATATTTTTTATGTCATTTCATTTGGAAATGTAGTTGACTGGGATTTTCTGTATTTTCAGGACAGGCATTGTTTGAGCATTCAATATCTATTTGATTTGTGATTTTATGATGTATATCCAACTTGTTATTCATTCATTATATGTATCCTCATTGTAATTACTTGTTTGACCACTAGAGGTGATCACACAAAATAATCAGTTTATGTTTTCTTCATTGTAATTGCTTGTTTGACCACCAGAGGTGATCATATAAAAGAACCATTTTAAGTTTTTATTTATTTTAACTTAGATCTGAAGAAGCTGTGTTAACAGTGAAAGCGCTCATCTTTAAATAAATACTCATTCTTTTTACATAGTTGGTCTTGAGATACTCTTCATTTTTTGGACCTGTTTTGCTCCTGCAACCTCCAACTTGATTTTACTTCTAAGTGCTTTTTAAACTGGGTGACAGGTAGCATTCATCTGGTGCATTCAGTGGTGTGCTGTTTTAAGTTTAGCAATAATTTAATACTTGAATATTAAAATATCATTAATAAAATAACTATCAGATGTATTCATTAATAAATTAAATAGTACTAAATAATACTAACACCATCCACTGTTGAAACGTCATAAAACTAAATAAGTCATAAATATTGAACATTTCAAACATATAATACCTACTACTGGGATGAACTATTTTCACCTACATATATAGATAGACTAATATTATTTAAAAATCTAAAGCTTTGCTGATCTCAGCTTTAGCACAGGTGCCAAAGAGATGGCATCATTTGGCCCTGGGAATTTATTAGCATCCAAAAAAAGTTGCCAGAATAATTCTTTATATTCAATTGAAGTTTCCCATGGGCCACCCCTTACATCTTTTTCCACCACTTCCAGTACAAAAAACTAAATTTTGCTTCATGGCAACTTAATTTGTGTCTATATAAAGCATTATTAGTACATTTTATTTTAATCTCATAGTAATGCTCATATATTCTATTTTTTAACTTTCTTTCCGATTTTCCTATATAAAATGAATCACAATGGTCACACAACCCTAAATATACAATCCCGGAGGTATCACAATTAGCAAAATGTCTACTCTGTATCAACCTATCCCTACTAGTTATAAAGATGGTGTCCTTTATACAGATATAGGGGCATTGGGAACATCTTCCACATTTGAATGTTCCTATTTTTCCTTCCCTAACTTTTTTCATATCATATTTACCTTATAATATGGTCTTTAAACTTTTGCCCCTTCTATATGTACATTTCAAAGGTTCTTCAAAGATACATTTAAGGTCTGAAATCTGTCCAAACCTATTCCATTCTTCTTCCAGAATCTTCTTAATTTTGGGTGCACTACCATTGTAATCCACTACAAAATTACCTGCGCCTTCATAAAAATTCTTATTGAGCTTTGTCTCATTCAAATCTCTTTTCACCCCTAAAATAGGTTTAAATTTATCATGTCTTGCTCCCCTGACCTCCTTCTCTATCATTTCTATGAGGTCATTGGGGTAGCCTCTATCAATAAACATGTTGTACAAAATAATACACTTATCATCAAAGTCACTCTCTCTAGTTGTCATACGGCTTCCTCTCACATATTGCCCCTTTATTATACCTTTTTTCTGATGGTAGGGGTGTGTACTATTAAATGCCAAATAGGAATTAGAGAATGTTTCCTTTCTAAAAATCTTTGAATAAAAGATATCATCACCCTTACCTATCATGATATCCAAATAATTTAAGAAATTCCTATCCTTTTTATAAGTAAATTTTAAAAATTCAGTGGATTCTGAAATATATTTAAAAAATTCTAAAAATTAATCTTCTGGACCAATTCATAAAAAACACATATCGTCCAGAAAGCGCTTATAAAACTTCCAATTGTGAGCATATTTTGAATTAATAATATATTTATCCTCCCAGGCTGATAAAATAATATTAACATATGTGGGGGCACATCTTGCCCCCATCCCTACACCCTGAATTTGCTTAAAAAACTCTCCTTCATAGTGAATAAAATTATTATTTAGCACTAAATCCATCAATGTTAAAATAAGATAAAAATCATTATTATTAAAACTACCATATTTTATAAGAGCTTATTCAAACCACATCATCCCTTCATCATGTGGTATAGATGAAAACAAATCCACTATGTCAATAGTAATAAAAATAATCTTTTCATCATAAATGTCTTGTGTTATATTTCGCAACAAATCCCAGGAATCTTTAACAGTCCCCTGCCCTCCTAATGATAGGGCCTTCAGTTTTACATCTAACCATCTAGCCAAAGGTGCAGTGACTGAGCCCTCTGATGTAACTATGGGTCTCAATGGGGGATTTTCCACAGCTTTATGAACTTTTGGTACCCCAAAAATAGTGGGAACCTTAGGTTTTTCAACATGAAGGAACTTAAAAGTTTCAACATCTATTGAGCCTTCCAAAAGTAAATCATTTAATACCACATATATCTTCCTATTGCCAATATTAATTTAATTAATGGAGGCTCTTACATATTTATCTGAATCACCCAATATTTCCATCATTTTAGCTTCATATAAAATGTTGTCCATAATAACAGAGCCTCCACCTTTATCTGGTTTCATGACTCTTACCGTGGTGTCCTCCCTTATATCCCTTAATAAACTGTATTCTTCCTTGGTAAGATTATATGTGATTTTATTCTTTGAAAGCTCGACTCTAAGTTTGTTCTCCATTAAAACTTCAAAGTTTTTTAATTGTGGGTGTAAGGGTGGATTATACATACTCTTCCTTCTCAATATTACATCATTCTGACTAAAATTATTATGTCCCTGAAATAATAATTCCAAGTTTTTCTTCCTTAAAAATAATTTAAGGTCTATAAGTACTTTACTAATATCAGCCTTCACATTTGGGACAAATTTAAGACCTTTTGATAGAAGGGAGAAGTGCACTTTGTTTAATTCATAATTACTATAATTATATATAGTATAGCATTTACATTTGTTAATACAGCCTTGTGAGATTATAAGATCTGTATTTATAGAATTGCTTAACGTATATTCTCCTATCCATTCCACTGCTGGAATTTTTTGTTGTTGTTGCCATTGTTCTTGTTGCCCCTCACCCCCATATACCCCCCATAATTGTAGTTTTTTTGCTGGTAATTTTTTATTCTCTCTGACCTTCTTAAAGGGGGGTATTCTGTCTGGTCATCCAAATCACCTAACACATCTCCTCTGTGCGGCATATATTCATAATATTCATTCTCTCTCCTATCTGGACCAAAACCATCCTGATTTCTATAAGAAAAATGTCTTGGTTTGGGGTAACTCACTTTATCCTTATATTCTTTAATATCTCTATCTAATTTCCTACTTTTTCTAATATACGCTTTATTTATATTATTTTCAATCTTATGCAAAGTTTCATAATACTGTTTCTGACCTTCCTCCACAGAAAATAACAAATCTTCTGTGATTTTCTGATTAATCATTTCAATTTTACTAAATAATGTCTTCATTTCCCTCTCATTTTCTCTTATAATTCCTTTTAAAATTTCAAAACCACAATTATCGAATATATCTAGCAATTCATAATGAAACACACTTCCCTCTTTCATTTTGTTGGGGTATTTAAACACTCTCAAGCCCTCAGGCACAATTTTTAATCGTAAACATTCTTTTAAGTATGCATTCTCCATTTCAAACTTTTTGTATTTAAAAAGGACATCATCCAACAATTTAATATTGTAATCATACTTTAACTCATAATCTCCCTCTTGCTGTGAGGGTATTTTATAGTCTTTAAAACAGTATTGTTTTTGTAAAATACTTTTAAAGTCCATTTTAAATCTCTCACCAGTCTGTTTTTGTCCATCCAAAATATTATCTTCATCATTATTAATTCCAACACTCGCAGCATTATCAGTCCTAAAAATCGATGGGATACCTGGGCTGGTATCTCCAGTCACAATACTTGTATGAGCTTTAGAAATCTTACTACGTACTGCTACCAAGGGTGCTCCTTTTGCGCCATTATCGCGTTTAGGTTTAGGTAACATTTCCTGGTTTCCTGGAAACCCCAGGAGATGATGTCAGCAAAGGCTGACTCACTGGCATCAATAATTCAATAAGTTGCGATAGTTGGTGGGATAACATGTCAATCCTTTCAAGACCCCCCCCCCCCACTGGGGAGCTAGCTTAGAATTTGTAGCCTCTTCTGATTCCATAATAAAACGAAACAAAAACAAAAAAGAATCACTGTTCCGAAAACCAATCAAACAGTACTAAAACCAGAGCAGATCGAAGAAGGCACAAATCCTTAACAGCACACTATGCTTTAATGAACAACGACTCTTCAGTCCATCAAAAGGGAAAATACATAAAGCGACTCTTCAGTCCACCAGTAAAACACATCACATTAACGCAATTCAACACACACTGCGTTTTCATTTCGAAGAACTTCATCAGATGGAGACAAATGCATACCTAAAACATACCCAATTTATACACTTCAAATTAATAATTAAGACATTTAATTAAGACAAAAAAACAGTCCTCCTATACATTTAAAGGGCTAAAACCTATAATGCATTCAGCAAATAAATTAAGTACATTTTAAAAAACGCATCAAATGCTGAATTCTCTAACTTAAAACAGCAATAATTTAATACTTGTTGCCATGAAGCAAAATTTAGTTTTTTTGTACTGGAAGTGGTGGAAAAAGATGTAAGGGGTGGCCCAGGGGAAACTTAAATTGAATATAAAGAATTATTGTGGCAACTTTTTTTGGATGCTAATAAATTCCCAGGGCTAAATGATGCCATCTCTTTGGCACCTGTGCTAAAGCTGAGATCAGCAAAGCTTTAGATTTTTAAATAATATTAGTCTATCTATATATGTAGGTGAAAATAGTTCATCCCAATAATAGGTATTATATGTTCGAAATGTTCAATATTTATGACTTATTTAGTTTTATGAAGTTTCAACAGTGGATGGTGTTAGTATTATTTAGTACTATTTAATTTATTAATGAATACATCTGATAGTTATTTTATTAATGATATTTTAATATTCAAGTATTAAATTATTGCTGTTTTCAGTTAGAGAATTAAGCATTTGATGCGTTTTTTAAAATGTACTTAATTTATTTGCTGAATGCATTATAGGTTTTAGCCCTTTAAATGTATAGGAGGACTGTTTTTTTGTCTTAATTAAATGTCTTAATTAATTAATTTGAAGTGTATAAATTGGGTGTGTTTTAGGTATGCATTTGTCTCCATCTGATGAAGTTCTTCGAAATGAAAATGCAGTGTGTGTTGAATTGTGTTAATGTGATGTGTTTTACTGGTGGACTGAAGAGTTGCTTTATGTATTTTCCTTTTTGATGGACTGAAGAGTCGTTGTTCATTAAAGCATAGTGTGCTGTTAAGGATTTGTGCCTTCTTTGATCTGTTCTGGGAAAGACAAAATGCCAATAGTAGGTTGTCTTGAGACAACAGGGGTACTAAACTACCATCCTGCAGATGTCCTGAGACGGAAGGATGTGGATGAGGCAGTACCATGTGCTTATGCAGTTACACACATTGAGGCTAGGAGACAAGCATGTGAGTCTGGTAGCCTGGGGGAGTCCCAGACAGACTGTGTACTTGCAGCCAGGACTGCTAAGGTGGTTACTTCAGGGAGGGAGCTATTCTGTAGCAGTGAGACTGAAGGTGAGCCAAAACTGCTTGTGGGTACTGATATTCCCTTGGACAGAGTGACTGCAAAGGAAGAGGTGAGTAGTAGTACCCAGGCTGACAGTGAGGCACCACTGCCAGAGGATGCCAGACTTCCTGTGGAAGGGGAGCTGGGAAGGGTTACAAGGAGACAGTTGAGACAGGCTCAGCTCTCAGACCCTACATTGCACGGCCTGAGGCAGGCAGCTAGGGAGGCACCTGATTCTCAAGGAAAGGGGGAATCTGTATACTGGGACAAATGGTTACTATACAGAGAGTGGACCCCTGAGGGAGGGCTAGAAGGTGAGAGAGTACAGCAGTTGGTAGTGCCTAGAGCCTACCATCTGGCACTTTTAGCCATAGCCCATGATATTCTCTTTGCAGCTCATATGGGCATAAAACATATAAAGAGGTGTGTTATGCAGAACTTCTATTGGCTTGGTATTTCCAGAGATGTAACAGGGTAATGCAGGACCTTTGAGCAGTGCCAAAAGGTAGGCAAGGCAGGAGACAAGGTGAGAGCTCCTTTGATGCCTTTGCCTGTGATTGAGGAGCCATTTCAGAGGGTAGCTATAGATATTGTGGGTCCTCTGAGTACCCCAAGTTCCACATGGAAAAAGTATACCCTAGTGGTGGTGGATTATGCTACATGATACCCTGAGGCAGTGGCTTTGTCCTCCATTGAGGCAGAGAAGGTGGCAAATGCTTTGTTAGAGATTTTCAGCAGGGTAGGTTTCCCAAAAGAAATACTGTCTGACAAAGGTGCCAATTTCATGTCAGACCTGCTGGCTTGTCTGTGGAAGTCCTGTGAGGTGAAGCACATGAAGACCATCCCCTACCATTGTTGAGAGGTTAAACTCTACAATCAAGTCCATGCTATTGGCATTTGCAGATCAGTTTAAGAGGGAGTAGGACAAATATTTGCCCCATCTGTTGTTTGCTTACAGAGAGGTTCCCCAGGAATCCACAGGCTTTTCACCCTTTGAATTGCTGTATGGGCATAGGGTGAGGGGACCTCTAGATTGAATTTGAGATGAGTGGGAAGGTGAGTGCGAGTCTCACAAGGAGTCTGTTATGGCATACATCGTAAACCTCAGGACAAGGCTCAGGGAACTCATGGGCTTGGCCCAGGAGAACCTGGCAGAAGCACAACAACAGACAAAGGTGTGGTATGACAGGAATGCTCAAGCTAGAGAGTATGCTGTGGGGCAGCAGGTAATGGTTCTCATTCTTGTCAGACACAACAAACTGCAAGCAGCTTGTGGGGGTCCCTACAAGGTGGTAAGAAAGGTAAGTGATGTAACTACATGGTGGAAATGTTAGGCAGATGGCAGGGGCACAAATTCTACCATGTTAACATGATGAAACCTTACCATGATAGGGGGCTCTTGTGCTGAGCATTTGCAGTGGATTGCAGGAGGAGTCTGAGAGAGACCTGGGGACTGATCTCCTTAGTGAGGCTTGGGCTGACACCTCAGTGGTAGGAGTAGCAATGTCCCAGCAACTATCTCCAACCCAGGTTCAAGAATTCTGAGCAGTGTTGCAGGAATTTGGGGACATGTTCACTGGGAAACCAGGGTTCACCCACCTAGTGCAGCACCAGGTGGATACAGGACCCCAAAGGCCTATTAGGCAGCCCCCTTATAGGGTGCCTGATAGAGTCAGACAGACTCTGAGAGAGGATGTACAGGAGATGTTGGTACTGGGGGTGATTTAAGAGTCCAACAGTCCCTAGGCCTCCCCAGTGGTGCTGGTGCCAAAGAAGGATGGCAGCACTAGCTTCTGTGTGGACTACAGGAAATTAAATAGTCACACAGAGTCAGATGCTTACCCCATGCCTAGGACAGATGAGGCCCTAGAGCAGCTGGGTGGGGCTAAGTATCTTATAACTATTGATCTTACCAAGGGTTACTGGCAAGTGCCCTTGACTCCCAGTGCTAGAGAGCAGTCAGTCTTTGTGACTCCTTTTAGCTTGTATGAGTACACAAAGATGCCCTTTGGGATGAAGAATGCCCTAGTGACTTTTTAGAGGCTGGTAGATCATATCCTAACAGGAGCAGGAGGGTTTGCCCTTGCTTATCTAGATGATATTGCCATCTGCAGCCATTCCTGGCCAGAGCACCGTCAGCATATCAGGGAGGTGCTGGGCAGACTACAGAGGGCAGGGTTGACTACTAAGCCAAGCAAATGTCAGGTGGGTATGGCTGAGGTCTCCTACCTAGGACATAGAGTGGGAAGTGGTAACATAAGGCCAGAACCTGCCAAAGTGGAAGTCATTCAGCCATGGCCTGTACCTGTTACTAAAAAGCAGGTGAGGGCATTTTTAGGGACAGCGGGGTACTACAGAATGTTTGTCCCCAGTTATAGTACCATAGCTGCTCCCCTCACAGACCTGACAAGGAAGAACAGGCCAGATAAGGTAGTGTGGATCCCAGCATGTGAGCAGGCATTCCAGAAGCTTAAAGAAGATTTGGAAGGACCCCCTCTGTTAGCCAGTCCAGATTACAGCAAAGAATTTGTTGTGCAGGGGGATGCATTGAACCATGGGTTGGGGGCTGTACTTAGCCAGATTTCTTTAGAGGGGGAAGAGCACCCAGTGGTTTATCTCAGTCATAGGCTCCAACCCTGGGAGGAATGCTATGCTGCTGTAGAAAAGGAATGTCTAGCCATAGTGTGGGCACTGCAGAAATGTCAGCCTTATCTGTATGGAAGAAAATTCACTGTTATGACAGATCACAACTCTCTAACATGGTTAAACAGAGCCAGTCAGCAAAATGCCAAGTTGCTAAGATGGAGCGTGGGGTTGCAAGCATATGATACATCAGTGCAGCACCGCAGTGTGAGTAGCAATGCCAATGCAGATGGGATCTCAGGACAGGGAATGGGGTGAGGTACACTCAGATAGACCTAACCCTCTCAAGTGGCGTTTCTCAAGGGTCACTTCAAAAACTAGCTTGAGTTCTCCGAGGGGGGGGGGGGGACTGTGAAGACTGGTAGAGAAGTGTGAAGACTGCCAGCCTAGCCAGATAAAATTGTGCAGATAATTCTATCATTTGTAAATATGAATGTTGAACTGCAGGCTTGTGTTTTTTGAATGGAAGAGTGTGCTGCGAAATCTTGAACTTAAAACAATGTGGCAACATTGCCCTCTGCTGTAAAGAAAGCTAAGTCAGGCATTTCTTGTCGGTCCATTGAAATTAAAATTATTTCATGACTGCCTTTGATGCTTACAAGTCGGTTCCAGTCCGGCTAGATGAAGGCTTCCTGCCTATTGTTTTAAGGTTAAAGTTAATGACCAGAATTTACATGTGGAATGACCTTTATTGCTCTAAGTGTAAAATAATGTAAATGCAGTTTCTGTCAGCCTGGGAACACCAGGAAAGTGTAAAAGATGATGTAATATTTTATCAGAACTGCAGTTGCAGTTTAAAAAGTGAGAACCAGAGATTATTAAGCATTTTTGTCTTGATATCCAACTCACACCACTGTCCTATGCTCTCTTTATATAAGAAGTATGTTAGAACTGTTTTCTCCTAGAAGTAGCCAGAAATTATAAATATTAGACTAAGTGTTTTTCTATGATGTCAGAACTGTACTACTGATTTATTTTAAGTATTTCTGTGTGATCTCTGAACTCTCTTGACTAGCACTGACTGTGTAGTAGAAAGTATTGTCTTGTGGTTTTAATTTATTATTAAAAATTTTAAAACCTTTTAACTGTGGCTGGTTTGTGTAGAGATAAGTTAAGCTCATTGTATATTTATAGAGTTTACTGTCCAGGTCACTCCAAATAAGCTTTGACTGTTTAGTCACATCTACAAATTGGATAATAATATTGCACAGTAATAACTGGACACCCTTTTAAGGGCCTTTGAGTAGCTGATAAATATTAGCTGGGTGGTGGCAGTAATTACTACTGTATAGTTTGGGTGAAAGGGGCACAGCTGGAGAACCTGTGCCAGCCTTCCCCAGAAGTGTCTGTATGATTGTGTAAACTCTTATCTCAATGTGTGTGTGTGTCAGCTACTTGGGCAGGGACACGAAGCACTGGTTGGACAGAGAGGGTGCTGGTGATTTTAGCTTGCCCATCTAGGCTGAGATCTGGACCCTATAGCTGTGCCAGTGAAGAGTTTTATTGAGGACCTGGAGAGCAAGGGAGTGACCAGCCCTGGACTGACTGTGATCTCTGTGTGCTCTTTAGGGAAATTGCACTTTACTGTGTGTATTTGTTATCCTTTCCTCATGTATATCCCTCTCTGGTGTTAGTGGTGAGGAATGAGGCTGCTTGATTGCTGGGCCAGGGCAGGGGCATCACAATTAGTACTTTGTTTTATGGGGGGTGGAAGATGATTCCATAGAAGTGGAATTCTCTGTTATATATATCTGTTTGTTTCTCTCACTCCAAAATGTTCTAGTTGTGTTGCAGAAGACATTAAGATCTCTTGAGCAGGTGTTTATGGCAGCAATGGACTTGTGTATATACAGTAGGTCTGAGAAGGTAGGATGTGTTGATACTCAGTATCCAAGGCTGTGGTCCTCCCTCAGCAACCATAATGATACCGAAAATCATGATCAGTCTATCAGACTGCTTATGATTTAGATATTTCATTTTCTTGTTGGGAAAAAGATGTGGAAATTCAAGTTGTGTCAAGTGTTTGAACTTGTCAAAAGGGGCATTATACTTAAATAAGTGCCAAATACAGTGTAACGATCATATCTCTAGATCTGCATCCCACGGGCTTAGTAATAAGCTATGCAATGAATAAGAGCTTTATTACAATAGTGGTTCCACGGTGATCAAAGGACAATTCAAAGTCTACAAAGATTCTGAGATCCCTAATTACTAGATTGGTTTTCAGGAGTGGATTGTCAATGTAATAGCTGCAGAGGATCTTTTGCTTATGGAAGGATACTATTATACATTATTTGTCTTTTTATTTTTTTTTATTCCAAGACTTTGACACCATTGTTTTTTTTTTATTTTATTTTTTAAAGGGCCTCTTGGAAAATGTTGTTGTACTCTGGAGAGATAATAATTGCACTTAGTTTACAGACTTACAGACATCAACAAACTTTGTGATTCATAAACCCTTAACACTGGATTTGAGCTCTGAGAAATAAATACTAAAGAGAAGGACCTCATATTGACAACACACCCCTTAGAGTTGACCCAGTAGTCAGGGACTTAGGGGACACACAGACAGTAATCTAGCCTTTGACCATCATGTGTCTACAGTAGTGAGGAAGTCATTCTATGTTGAGCAGCTTATAAACAAAGATATGTCATCTATGTCCTTGGAAGTCGTTGCTTCATTGTATTCGGCATTCATCAGAACTAAAATTGAGTACAATGCCCCCTTTGGTATGTACCTAACCAGGCATATCCAGCAACTGCAACATTCACAGAGGTTCCTCACTAATAGAATACAGGCTTTTGAGGGCAGATCTATTTCTGGCATACAGAACATTGTCAGACCTCAGTCTGATGGACCTCCTACATATCCACAAAACAAACATTCTAACTAGTTAAATCTTGCCTGTGATATAAATAGGACCTGCTGGAGAGACAGGTATGTGTCCCAGAGACTACCCCTTCTCTGAAACAGGTTCTCCATCAATATGAAACAGAGTTCCTCCCTAATCCAATTCAAGTGCAACTTGGACAATTGGATGGGGAACAGGAAATTCATCCCTTGTTGCCATCCATGTCTCTAATGGACACAGGCAACCTGTAAATTGTTCATCTCCCAGACCCCTGCTTGTAAATGTTTCATCTCTCAAGCCCCTTCTCACACTTATCAAGGGTATCAGAAGTTGTCAGAGATTTGGATTGCATGGCTAGGCTTAAAAAGACCCTTGTCGTTGTTAGTCTTGTAAACATCTATAAACCTATGAATCTGTAAGGACTGTGCCTTGTGGTATACCACTGGTGTCAGGTCTTTTGGAGGAGATGGAGCCACCCACTCATATTTCCTGGTTCTGTTTGTTAGCTGATTTGCAATCCATCAGATAACACGGGGATTGACATTTAGCAGGGAGAGTTTATTAAGAAGGCAGGACTGTGAAACATTATTGTATATCTTAGCAAGGTTTAGATATGTGGTGTGTAGTGATTTTCTCTCATCCAGTGCTTCAGAACCTTGAAAAAGTCAAGCAGTTTAAGTAGTCAGGATTTACCTTTGACTAAACCAAACTGGCTTGAATCATGCGTTAGCGGGTTGACTATGTTCTTGTTTACTAATTCCATATGGACAGTGCAGTGGTGCAGCATTTGCATTGTCACCTCACAGCAAGAGGTTCTCCACTTCAATTCTTGGCTGAGGTGCCTTCTATGTGGAGTCTGCATGTCCTCCCTGCATCCGTGACAATTTCCTCTGGGTGCAACAGTTTACTCCCAAGTTACAAAGACATGTATCTGGAGTGTTTCTCTCCAGGCCTCAACTGAAAATTGGCTTTGTTCCAAGTTGGACCTTCCCAGTAAACAAATGTTAAATAAATAAATAAATAAAAATATAGATCCCTCCCATAGCCTTACAGATAAGGATCATCTGATTTAGGGGTCTACACTTAATTGGGTCAGTTGACATCCCACCTTTATGTAAGGTGATGAATGCTTGCTCTGTATTCCTCTGGCACATATACCTTTTTGAGGATGATATTGAATAACCTCTGTAGGGGAGGTTGACAGTTCCTGTTTCAGGTTGACCAGTAGGCAACCTATTTTGCTATCTGTCCCAAGAAAAGCAGTGTTCTTCGCCTTGGATAGTGCTTTGTGCACTTGATCTCGGAAGATCTGGTGGCACTGTACATTAACATATGTGATCTGGGAATGTTGGGGGAGAAAGATGTAAATTTTGAACTAAATTTATCCACTTGACTAAGAGCTCTAGGTCTGATTAGGTGGTATCATTTACTATTAGTTCTCAGCAGTGCTGGGCATTGTTTGTGAAGTTTGAATTATACCAGTACAGTTTGTCAGATTTTTTTTTGATGGCAGAATGTGTGTGTGTGTGTGTGTGTGTGTGTGTGTGTGTGTGTGTGTGTGTGTGTGTGTGTGTGTGTGTGTGTGTGTGTGTGTGTGTGTATGTATGTATGCCCCTGTATTGCTCCCAACTAATATTTTCCTATTTTTTCTCACTCATCTCACACGTTAGCCCAAATAGTGCTCATCCCACATAGGGCTATCCCACTATCTGTCTTATCTTTATTAAGTGTTGTTCCTTCAGATGACCTAGCTTGTAAAACTACATGAACAATTTTGGTCTTTTAGAAGTGACTCACCTTGTAAAGCTACATGACTTATGTACTTCATATATATTGTAAAAAAAACAAAATAGTATTCCTGTATCCCTGAAACACATATGTTTATATTGTTCATAGGTTCATAGGCTGGTACTAGGCTATCGGCCCTAGGGCCTATACAAGCCTAGCCATAACAATTCCCTGACTATTTCTTCCCACACTATTTACTTCCCTGGACCCCTGTCTAGCAGGGCAACTGATGTGATCCCCGGGGTGAATTTCCTTTTGCCCATCCAGCCGTCAAGGTTCCTTTTGAAGAGGGCCAAAGAGGTGCTCTGCTTGACATGTATGGGCAGTCTATTCCAGAGTCTGGGGAGTTTCTGGGTCAGGAACCTATCCCTCCAACATGTTTTGTTTATTGTGATGACAAGGTTTAGATCCCTGGAGCATGTGGCTCTGAGGGATTTGGATTTCTTTAAGTGTAGCATGTACAACAGCTCTGGGTTTGACATGGCCTTGTATGTTAATCAGAGATTAACTCTGAGTAGAAGATATGTGACAGAGTATAGCTGGAGTTTTTTAAGGCACTCAATGTGGGGCATCTGCTTTAAGCCTGTGATTCTTTTAGTGAGGTGTTTCTGCAGCCTTTCCAGTTGTTGCAGATGTCTTGAGAGGTACATACCAAACGGGGCATTGAATTCTATAATGGGTATAATGAGGGATGAGTACAGTGGGACAATGACCTCCTTTTTTCTGGATGAAAAGCCCTTAGTGATGAGGTGTGCCACATAGAAGGATTTCCTGGCTGTTGTGGCGATGTGGTTATCAAAGGTGAGACCACTGTCCACCTGTGTCTCTAAGTCTCTTATTACACTTTTGGTGTGTAGTGTACTGCCACCTATGTGGTAATTCATGGGTACATGTTTTTTTCCCAAAGGGGATAACTATACATTTCTTGGCATTGAGCTTGAGCCCATGGCTCTGGCACCAAGTATCTATTTCTGTAAGGCCCTTTTGTAGAGTATCCACATCATTTGGGGATTCAATAATGGCTCCCAGTTTGCAGTCATCTGTGAACTTTGGTAGCCAGAGTCCCTTAGTGTTGGCCTGTACTTCAGAGAAGTAGATCCCAAACAAGAGCGGTCCCAAGACTGAACCCTGAGGTACTCCACTTGTCACTTGTCTGGAGATGGATTTGGAGTTGGCTACTTTTACAGTGTGGGTTCTGTCAGTAAGCCAATTGCAACCCATCGAGTGATGTAGGGATTAATGCCCAGCTGAGTAAGTCTATCTATGATTCCAGAGTGGGGGATGGTGTCAAAGGCCTTGGTGAGGTCCAGATAGGCTGTGTGGACCACCTTACCCATGTCATTGGCTCAGGAGACTGATTTGAAGAAGTCAATCAGGTTCAGGAGACAGGATCGGCCCTTCATGAACCCAAACTGGGTGGGGTCCAGTGTTTGAAGGTTGCCAATGTCTTTGTTTATAAGTTCCATGATAATATGTTCCATGGCCTTGCAGATCAGACTTGTCAGACTGATGGGGCGGTAGTTCCCGGGATCCAAGGTGGATCCCCCCTTGTGGAGTGGGATAACTGTAGCTGTGCGCCACTCAGTGGGAATGAAGCCTGAGGTGAGGCTATAATTAAACATGACACTTAGGTGAGGTGCCAGTTCATTTTGTAGTTCATGTAATACGCAGCCCAGGATGTCATCTGGTCCCATGGATGCTGTATTCTTAGCTTTGGAGAGTGCGTTTTTTTTACCTGTGTGGCCATTATTACCGGAATTTGGCAATCTTCCGGTATTGAGATGGGCCATTTAGGGGGTGAGAGGGAGGGTGAAGTTGGCACTGAATTGGTCTGCCAGGTTATTGGCAATATCCTTGGGATCAGTATATTTAATGCCATTCTGTTGTAGCTTAGAGCAGATCTGAGCATTGCCATTTAGATTCTTGACATAGTTATAGAATGCCTTGCGGTTGTCTTTGGAATCTTTGGCAATTTTATTTTCATAACTTGCTTTGGAGGATTTTATGAGGGATCTCAGCTTCTTACTGAGGCTGGTAAGGGAGTTTTTTGCATCCTGGGATTTTCCTCTTTTCTGCAACAGTTTCTTTCTTTTGTTGTAAAGTTTGTTAATGGCAGGGAACCACCAGATTGGCTTCCTTTTTTTGGAGGAGTGCATCTTGGTTCTATTTGGGATGGCATGATTCATGCATGAGTGGATGTGCTCGTACAGTGCCTTAGTGTAGAATTCAACAGTCGAACTTTCAGTTCCCGTCTGCATGGGTGTCATGAAGTTTGTCACTTCTGACTTGACTAGCATGAAGCTGGCTTTGGAGAAGTTTTTTATGGAGGTTTCCTTACTGGGGGGTAGGGGTGGGATGTGGATGTTAAGGGTGATTAGCTTGTGGTCAGACCTGACCAACGAGGGGGTGACCATAGGTGTGGTATCCCACATGATCCTTGCCCTCTTCCCCTCTGAGGTAAATTCCTTCAACTCTTTATTAATTATTATCCACTTCTCTGACTGACAAACATATACCTAACCCATATATAAAACTAAAGGGACCAAAAACAATTTCACTGCTTGTATATTTCTATCCATATTCATAAACAAGAGCTTCCAGTGTTTCAATTTTTTTGTATTTTTTGTTTAGTCTCTTCTCACATATCCTTAGCTGCCATAGGAGAAGCCTTTTTAATCCATACCCTTAAATACTTCATTCTATCGTGTCAACATAAATATAGGTATTGCTGAACCAATTCATGTGTGGGTACATAATTTACAGCTATAGCCTTTGTTTTATCTTCATTAATTTTATAACCTGAAATGACTTGAAACTGTATCAAAGTGTTCCACAACACTGAGATATCATTTTATGACTTTATCAGGTAAAAATGAAAAAATAATACCATCTGAAAATAAAGCCAACTTTTCTTGATTATCATATTAATTATATGTTTGCATTTCTGTATCCCTTATTTTCTTTGCTAACAGCTTTAAATATAAAGCAATAACAAACGAGAAAGAGGATATCCCTGCCTGTTTCCTCTATTCAGCCACAACTTATCAGAGAGGAACTCTCTCACTTTAATTCTTGCCTGCAGTCCCTCATATACCCTCCTAATTAACGTGACAATTGTATCAGAGAGTACAAATGCTTCCATTGACTTACTCATAAAATCCCATTTTACTCCACTGAATGCTTTCTCTGCATCAAGAACCACTGCCAATAGTGGTATTTTCTTATATCCTGATTCTTGCTTGATCATCATTGTTCTGTTAATATTGCCAATTGTCTCCTCTCCACAAAACAGATTGATCCATATCTATTAATTTTGACAACACATTTGCAATTCTTCTAGCTATTATAGACACAAACACTGTATAATCATGGTTTAAAATTGACATGGGTCTATATGAAGCCGAGTCTGGTGGGTCTTTACCATCTTTTAAATACTGCAACCATCACAGCTTTCTTCCAGGTTCATCACCTTGTTTTAAAATACAGTTAAAGAAATCCTTCCAAATCTTTATGCCTTTTTTCTCCTAGCTTCCAAACTTCTACAGCAATACCATCTGTTCCTGGAGACTTCCCTGCTGCTTGACTATATATTCCAATTTTTATCTCATATCCTCCTATCTTAACAGTTAACTGTTTAGCCTCACCTACCTCTAACCTTGGCATACTTAAATCTTCCATAATTATTTCCATTTGTGCAGTTTCTTGATTTCCACAGTTCTCTGCTTTATAAAATGTTACATATTTTTTTTAAATATATCTAATACCTCTACAAAATCTTTGGTTATTTATTATTATTTTTTGTTATAGGCTCCCTAAGTTTGGCAACAACTCTTTCTACTCTCTGTTGCAGAAGACATTGTGCTAAAAGTTTTTGGGCTCTTAGAGTTATTATAAAAATAACAGTTTCCTAATAGCAATCTTTCTAAATTCATGCATAGTATTCAGATACTCCCTTATTTTCTCTTTAGCATGCTATAGTTGTGACTCTTCTTGCTCTGTAAGATTCTCATTATTCTACAGTAATTTAACTTTTGTTGTGTTCTTTAAATAATTCATATTAATTTTTAACAAAATTTTATTTTTCTTTTATTTCTACACTATTTTTAAACTCCTTAATAACTCTTGAATACCACTATTCATTCCTTAAATTCCTCTCTTTTTAACAGATAGGTGGGGAAGTGCCAGTGTGTCATTTTTATTTCAGTGCCCTGCATTTGTATCTTAGTTGTTTTTGTTTGTTCTTTGTATATGATCTGAAAAAGTTATCGGATGCATGTTGAAGCTTTCAATTAAAAGCACATATTCCTGTGAAATATAAATTCTGTCTAGTCTAGCCCATTTATAGTACCTTGGAGAATAATATACAAATTCTTGTAGACTTCCTACTACTGAATTAATGCCTTCCATAAAAATTGTTCAGAAATTTCTATAGAAATCCACCCTCTTTTGCTAAATTTTCCCTTCCAGGTCTGCCAGATACATCTTCACTGTTGCAAATCAAGTTCCATTCCCCACCTATAAGTAATATTCCCTGCTGAAAGCTAATTATTGTTAAGCTTCATATTGGTAGTCTTAGGTGAAATATAAATACATGCCAGTGTAATCCTCCTCTCTTACCAGTAGCCCATTACTACCACAAATTTATTTATTTTTTTATTTTACTTTTGTTGACCAGGCTAGTCTAACTGGATATATGTCCATTTTCAGTAGAGGCCCGGGGAGAAAAGCTCCAAGCATAGCCAGTGAGATAAATATACATTATATATAGCAGAAACATGAGTTGCAGTACATTGTTTAGATTATACATAAAAAAACGTATACAGGGTTATACATAAAAAGAAAAAAATGTACAGAGTCATTTAGTAAGGCTTAGGCTAAGTTCTAATACAGTAAACGAACATAATAAAAAATATAAAAAAATAATTTTATATTCCCTGCTGAAAGCTAATTATTGTTAAGCTTCATATTGGTAGTCTTAGGTGGAATATAAATACATGCCAGTTTAATCCTCCTCTCTTACTAGTAGCCCATTACTACCACAAATCTACCATTATTATCTTTTTTCCTCTTCCACTGAATGCTGAATATTAATCCTGAAATTTTCTCTTTATCAAATCTACATTGTCATTTCTTTCCAAATGTATCTCCTGCAGCATTGCAATTTACACTCTACATTTCTTAATATAATTCAATAGTCTTACCTTTTTGTCTGTACCTGTGTATACACGTACATTCCAAGAGAACATGGTTAGTATAGCCATTATAAGATGTTATTATTCCTGCCTACTATACATGACACCTTTTTTTTAATGTTTAATTTTGTGTTACATGTACCCACTAATGTTTGGTAGGTTAATCTCTTATGCAGTTATTTCTTGTCATCTTCATTTGAACCTAAGTCGCATTTTCAAGATATTTTTGTTTTAATGAAAGCCCTCAAACAAAAAAACAAACACACTCCTGTAACCTGTTAAAACACATACAGAAAAGTATATACATTTTTCAATAATGAAGTTTAACCCTCCTGATAAGAACAATTGTCCCAAATTGACAGCTGCACCTTGAGGCATTACCTAACCTAAAATTAACATTATCCATGTTAAAGTGCATGTTACAGCCTGTGCTCCCACTTACATTAATTACTGTCTGTTCTTTTCTTATCTTTATTCACCTCCCAATTTGAAAAACAGCTTGTATGCTTTCAGAAAATATTAACGTTTAACCTTAAGAAAAACTGCACTGGCTATCTTTAAATAAAACAAAATTATGCCCTGTTCTAGTAAATGCATTGATGTATTTAGGCTACCAGGGAAACCCTTATCTCTTATTCACTGCCAGCAATTTCTACCTTTATCTTTTACTGAGCTGCTTGCCCTTGCACCTTTTAATGCTATATTTCCCTCAGCAATGTTCAGAACTCTCAAGAGTCAATGCCTTCACCTGTAGTCTGCTTGTCTCCATGGAAACATAAGAACAGAATGTACAACTACTCTCAGCTGTAGACTTCTCAACTCACACCGAACATTTATTTGCTAAAGTTAAAATGCATTCACCATGTTTTCTTATTTTTGAAACCCGCGTGCTTACACCAAAGATTTGTTCTTAGATTAAGCCAAGGGTATTAATCCAGACGTTCACCTATGCAAAAGTGCAAGAAAAAATCTCAACTCTTCATATACTGTAATAAGTGCACTTTTAACACCCTATTTCCCCACCCCAACAGGCCACAGCATATTAACTTAAACATGCTTTTGTCCAGCCTTTCTTCGCTTTTTACATTGTAATGCCTAATATTCTTAAACTAAAAAGACACCTGTATATTATAATATCTTTATCACATACAACAATCACTGAAAATATTTACTCTCATCCCCTCAATTTAGATACCCCTGACTACATACTACACAAATATGTTTCACTATGTAACATGCAATTTATATCATGAAATGGTTTATAAAAATACTGTTCAGAACAATAATTGTTTTACTTATAGTTATTTTGTTTGTTTTTAATTATCTTTCTAAATATTGATGACATTATGTGGGTATATACTTTCAGTCCACCCACTAGTTTTACAAAAGTCCAATCTTTTTTCAGTCACTTTTTCTTATAAAGCCATATTTCACAAATGTAATTGATGCTTTATAATGGCACATTTATTCACTAAAAAGTAAAATACAATGCCTCCAAATGCAGCACTTATTATGATTACCACAGCACCCAGCAAATTAAATATCACTTTATTATGATAGTTAAGCCCTTTCATTCAAGACTGTCTTTTATCTTTGCCTTTCCCACAGTTTTTTTTAGTTGGTATTGTCTGTTTTATTCACATTTATTCACTAATTTCAGTGTTGCTGGTTTTCTTCCTATTCATCTCCATCTCCCAACACCAAAATCCAAAGTACTCCTGATTTTTCTAGTCATCTCCTATTCTTTTTTTCTGTCTCTTAAGCATTTTCCTTTGGAACACTGAAAAAGGTTTCACTGGTAAAGTCTCTCTATGAGCTTTATTATCAGAAGATTGGGAAGCAGCAGCATCTTTTGCTTGATAGCTCACCTTTTGTTGGACAAACTTTTGTATTTCCTCCTTAGCCTGTTCTGCATCAAAAATGCCATTAATCCACCAGGAAAAATATTTTGAAAACAGCTGGATACAGTAACTTGAATTTCATAACTGCTTCTTAATATTCCCTGATTGCTGTGTTAAATGTTGCTTCACATCTGCCTGGTGTGCACTGAATAATCATTTTCCACCCATCTTCCTTTTACTCTTAGTGTACCCCAAGGTTATATTCTAGGCCCTCTTCTATTCTCCATCTTTATAAATGATCTAACTATAAGTATCCCTCAAGCTACATGCATACAACACGCAGATGACTCCACATTAATATGCTCAGCTACATATCCATATGAACTGCAGTCCCTCACCCAAAATGTCTTTGAACTACTAGAAGAATGTTTTTTTACAGCGTTGCCTTCTCCTTAACACCAAAAAGACTAAACTATTGATCTTTACTCCTACACAAAAGTCCACCCCAATTGACCTCATTATTAAATCTAATAATGGCACAATCATATCTCAATACACTACCACCAAACTCTTAGGAGTAACTATTGACCACAACCTTAACTATAATACTTATATCAATACTACAGTAAAATCAGTTAACCAAAAACTAGGCTCCCTCTATAGAATTAAATACTTCCTTACTCCCATAGCTAGAAATACTATTGTCCATATCCACCTTATCTCAACTCTCTTCTATGCCTCTCCTATATACACAAATATATCTAAAAGCAACCTCAACAAACTGGCAATCTCCTACAATAACATTGCCATATTTGTTACTAGCTCCCCTTACAGAACCCACCACTGCCAAGCAACTGAGTTGGCTGGAACTGCCTAATCAAATTCTATTCAACCAACTGATTATTGCCCATAAAACCCTTCATCATCCATTTAATACACCAATTCTCATGAGTCTAATCAGCCCATATAAAAATCTCACAAACCTACGCTCAGCAAATAAACTACTGGTATCTAGACAAAAACCCAACAATAAAGTAGGAGATTCCCTTTTCTCTAACACTGTGGGAAAAAGATGGAACCTTCTTCCTGTTGAACTCACATCTCTTTCTTCAACTGCACTATTCAGAAAGAAACTCAAATTATACCCTTATAACCCACTGGCTATGTTCTTGTACTAACCCTAAGATCTATCTTCCTGTTATCCTAGATTATAGCACCAATTTAATACTCACTTTATAGCCACTTTAAGACCACTACCTTCTAAGTTAGACTTATTATACCCTTGAAAGACTGTACTGTTATTTTACTGCCTTATAGCTAAGTCACTGCCCTTAACTAATTCTCCCAGTCTTGTATATATCTATTCTATTTTCCTGTACCTTATTTATAACTTTCTTTTGTGAATCTCCCACATCATTCTGAATACTCTTTTCTACTGCTATTTGTTTGGTCAACTACAAAAAAAAGGGATTTTATATATATATATATATATATATATATATATATATATATATATATATTTTTTTTTTTTTCTATTTTTCTATCATGAATGCTAAGTTACCATGTAACACCTGTTGTGTCTGACAAGTGAACTGTAACCAAAGTTGTAATGTTTTGTTTGTTCTTGTTTTTTTATGTGGAGCTTTTCTCCCTGGGCCTCTACTGAAAATGGACATATATCCAGTTAGACTAGCCCAGTCAACAAATGTAAAATAAAATAAATAAAATAAAATAAATGTTCCACAAACACTCTATTGTCTCCAATTTTAATACTTTTTCTTTTTGCCACAATTTTGTCAGAAGGAACTCATTCTGCTGGTATGATTGCATCTTTACTAATACAGGTCTTGGTTGCTTTCTCATGGTCAGGTTTGAACCATTCACTCAATGTACTCTTTTTGTTAACAAATCCTACTGTGGAATACCAGCCCAGTTGTTTACTTGTGCTTTCATAAAATTAATACAGTCTGCTCCTTCCAGTTTCTCTGGTACAGCAGAACATCCCAGGTTTTTCTCTGTGTGCTCTATCTTCTAACTCTAACATTTTTTGAAACAGCTCATCTTGGAAGTTTCATACTCAGCCATCCTTTCTTCATTTCATCTTCTGATGTTTGTAGTTTTATTAGTTCATCTAAAGAGCTGCTTAAAAAGCCTTTTCCATTTCTGAGGCTTTTTTATTTGAGTTGCTATACTGATTCAATGTTCCATTTATTTTAATCAGCTCTGTGTACATTTGATTTATTTATTATAATAATTGGAAACCATCTCTTGTACCAAAACTGGAACTTAAGCTGTTTTTTTTTCTGAACAGCTGCAGTATTCTTCCCAGTCAATGTTTTCTCTTTGCCTTTTCTAGCTAATTTTCTTTCTGGCTAGGTTTCTTCTTTGCTGGCATCTAGGCAGTGTACTCACTCGCCAGTAACTGAATGTTACCAGAACTGTCAGAATTAATAGCCCCTCTCTCAGCTTCTTTTTTTTTACACTAGGAGAGATGAACTTAAGCTGCAGATCAGTGTGCAGTCACCTTGGAAGTCTTTGATCACTTATATTTTCAGTATCAAGTATCTTGGAGTCCCCATGCATATGTTGCTTGCTCTGTACAGACACACTTCTTCTATGCCTTAAATCCCATAGTGCCTTTTTTAGGCAAGGCTCAAAAGACAAACCCACCACTGTAAATAGCACAAGTAACCAAAAACTGAGGGTAATGCTACTCAATGCCAGAAGTCTAAACCTCAAAATGCATGCACTCGAGGCACTCATCAGTATGGAGAACATCAATATCTGTGCAGTAACATAAACCTGGTTTAAGGCTCCAGAGAGCACCCCAGCACTACCAGACTATAACTCATACCATACTTTTCAACCACAGAACCTGGACCGAAGCACAAAAGGTAGAGGTGTATCCATATTCATCAAGGATACCCACACCTCCAGGTTAGTGGCTCAGCACAATGCCTCAGAGATCATCCATGTGCAACTAACAATGGGCTAAACTGCAATTCAAAAAGCAGATCACCCACCATGACCCAGGACCCCCATTCTGCATTTCTGGAGACACTGGAAAATATGAAGGTCCTACCAAATGCCCTAATATTGGGTGATTTCAATTGCCCAAACATTAACTTGGAGAACTACTCAAGTACTAACTCCCTTGCCCAACGCTTCCTAGAATTTATAAACTCGAACGCACTGGATCAACTGGTCAATACCCCCACCAGAGGTGACAACATATTGGACCTGGTCATAACCAACATGGGCGACCAGTGTTCTACACTGGAGGTCAAACCCTCTCTGGTTAGATCAGACCATAGACTAATCACTCTGGATATCCACATTCCACTCCCACCCCCTATCAAGGAAACCACCGTGAAAAACTTTTCAATAGCAAACTTCACATTACTTAAGACCGAGATGAAAAGGTTCACAGCCCTCATGCTAAAGGACAACCCTGTCCAAACTGCTGAATCCCTTACAAAGGCACTCTATGAGCACCTGCAAGAATGCATGGATCGTGCTATCCCAAGCAAAACCAAGACTAACTCCTCCAAGAAAAGGAAACCAGTCTGGTGGACCCCTGCCATAAGCAAGCTATACAACAGAAGGAAGAAACTAGTTCAGAAAAGAGTAAACTCCCAAGAAGGAAAGACATCCCTGATCAGTATCAGCAAGAAACTGCAATCCCTCATTAAAATCATCCAAGGCTAGCTTCGAAAGAAAAATTGCCAAGGACTCCAAAGATAACCACAAAGCATTCTTTAGCTATGTCAAGAACCTAAGTGGAAACTCTCAGATCTGCTCTGAGTTAGTGCAGAATGGCACAAAATACACTGAACCAACTGATATTGCCAACATTCTGGCAGACAGGTTTAGTTCAAACTTCACCCCCCTCTCACCCCCTAAATGGCTCATAACCATACCAGAAGAATGTTGTGCCCCGGCAATCACTGACACACAGGTTAAAACAGCCCTATCCAAAGCCAAAAATACAGCTTCAATGGCACCAGACGGTGTCCCAGGCTGTGTCTTACATGAGCTCCAAAATGAACTAACCCCTCACCTAAACACACTGTTCAAACTCAGCCTCTCTACAGGCTGCATGCCCATAGAGTGGCGCACAGCAACAGTTATCCCACTCCACAAAGGTGGAGCCACAATGGACCCCGAGAACTATCGCCCTATAAGCCTGACTAGCCTGGTCTGCAAGGCTATGGAGTGCATCATCATGGAATTCATTAACAGAGACATTGGGAACCTTCAAACATTGGACCCTATCCAGTTTGGCTTTGTTAAGGGCAGATCATACCTCCTAAACCTGGTGGACTTCTTTGAGGCAGTTACCAAGGCTTTAGATGAGAGAAAGGAGGTCAACACAGCCTACCTAGACCTCACAAAGGCTTTCGACACATTCCCCATTCTAGTATTATAGGCAAGCTCACCAGCCTGAACATAAACCGCTACGTCACGAGATGGGTTGCCAATTGGCTCATGGATAGAACCCACATTGTGAGAGTTGCAGGCTCTAGGTCTGACTCTAAACCAGTTACAAGTGGCATCCCCCAGGGCTCAGTCCTTGGGACCCCTCCTGTCCGGTATATACTTCTCAGAGGTACAGGCGAGCACAGGAGGACTATGTCTGACCAAGTTCACAGACAACTGCAAACTGGGGGCCATAATTGACGCTCCAGCTGATACAGACATCCTCCAGAAGGGTCTCACTGAGATGGATACCTGGTGTCAAAATCATGGCCTCAAGCTAAATGCCAAAAAGTGCATAGTCATCCCCCTTTGGAAAAAACAAAGTAACTGTGAACTACCACATACGTGCTAGTCCCCTAAATACAGAAAATGTAATAAGGGATCTGGGGACCCAAGTAGATAGTAATCTCTCCTTTGATAATCATATTGCCAAGGTGGTTAAAAAATCCTTCTATGTGGCCCCCCCTAATCACAAAAGGGTTCACATCTAGAACAAAAGAGGTTATTGTGCCCCTCTACTCATCACTCATCAGACCCATCATAGAGTACAATGCCCCATTTGGGATGTACCTTACAAGACACCTGCAACAGCTGGAAAGACCACATAAGTACCTCACCAAGAGGATTACTGGCCTCAAACATATGCCCTATGCAGCCCGACTGAAGAAACTCCAGCTGTACTCGGTTGCATAACGCTTACTCAGAGGTGATCTCTGCCTGACATACAAGGCCATGTCCAACCCAGAATTGATGGACATGCTCCAACTAACAAAAAAACAAATCCCCAAGAGCCACATGCTCTAGGGATCTAAACCTCACCACAATGATAAATAGGACATGCTGGAGGGATAGATTCCTGTCCCAGAGACTCCCCATGCTTTGAAACAGGATTCAATCTACATTAGGCAGAGCCCCTTACTAACACTCTTCAAGAGAAACCTTGATGAGTGGATGGGAAACAGAAAATTTACCCTGGGGATCACTGCAGTGGCTCTGCTGGACAGAGGCATAGGGAACTAATGGCTCTGCTGGACCGAGGCACAGGGAACTAATCTAAGGGTCAGGGAAAGCCAACACATTCTGGCTAGGCTTACAGATGCCCTCAGGCAGATAGCCTAGTACTTACCTATGAACATATGAACCTATGAACCTAAAATGAAAAGCTAAACCACCAAGTCACTTACTGTAGATAAGCACCATGCTATTACATAAGATTATATTGCCCTGACTGGTTTGTTTTATCACAAAGCATCAGAATTCTTCAACTAATACTCAACAAAGGATATTTTTTAATTCTATCTTCTAAGAGATTACATAAGACCACAGATGAAATTGGAAAACACTTTTTTTTTGTTTTATTTTTCTTTTTTGAGTGGGTACCAGATTGGTGATATACACTGAGTGGGAAAATAGCTAGTTAAATCTCTGACTACAAAGTGGTGCTCACTCATGGGTGGTTGATTTGTGTCTACATATATCAGTTATTGTTGTTTAAATAGTTTTGGTGCCTGTAGATGAGTTTTGAGTTAATACTGGAGGGACATATTGAAGTCTAGTGATTAGTACATTAGTAGAGACAGTTTTCCTTACTTTAGGAGTTTGATAATTTAATATTATACAGTAGACCCTTAACTATAAAAGAATGCTGTTGCTAATGTAGCTTGTATGTTCAGATTAAAATAAGATTTTGTCAGGAAAGATCCCTAAGTATTTGTATGATAGAACTTGTTGGATTTGCTGTTTAAGTCTGTTATAATTATGTTGTTATTACTGCCAAGTTTTTTTTTAATAAGAAGCAAAGCTCACTGCTGCTGACTTAGTAAATTATACAGTTTGTTTTCTGGAAACCATTTACATGAAGAACAGAATTTTTTTCCTGTAAGTGAGACTCTGTTTTTTGCTTCTGATATGAAGAAGGGTGTTTTCAGTATACAGTGAAACTGAATCGAAGAGATGCTTGATATTATTTCATTTACACAGAGGGAAAAAAGTAGGCCAAATGACAGTTTTCTGTGGAACATCATCAGTGAAGCATCCTGTTTCTTTACCTTGTATGTTATTTAAAATGTTGATTTGAGCATTTCAGGTGAATCATAGTTGTTCTAGTTTTGACTGGAAAATTATTTAATCTGTACACTCAAAGTATGTTTTATAATCAATAAAAACCCTACCGGTGAGCCAATCATTTTCCATTTAAATATGTATTTTGTGAGTTTCTGTGCACATTTCAGAAATTCTGCTGTGGCCTTCTCTAAAACTATGTTGGGAGTCATTAAGTAAGCCACATGTATTTACATATTTGATTGTAGACGAGTTTATCAAAATCTTTGTTATAGCCCATAAGATTGAGATAAGCCTGGAATCCTGTGGAGTGGAAATGCAGGAGTTTTTATGAACTAGCATGATTAAGGCATGCTTTAATTGGTATGGGACCATACCATTTGTTAGTGATAGACAGAAAATGTGGGTAAGTGGTGTTACTTTGATGATCACCACTAAACAGATGATGTCGGGGTTTGGGCTGGGTTTGGTTTATAGTTTTTCAAATAATCCTTTTATCTTACTGGTCATGTACAGAAGGAACTATAATGAAATTATGTGGTGAGAGTTGTGAGGGGAAGAATAGATTTTCAGAGTTAAATGTGATGCTTGAGTTTTGTGTTGAGTTTTGATTACTCAGGTTTGTAGCAAACTTGTAGTTTTTGAAGCCATTTAGTAGTATAGTATCCACTATTTGAGATTATATGAGGTTGTTGTGCTATTAATGTATACTGTTATTTATCAATGCGGCCTACCAAAGAATTGACATGATTTTGGACAACATGATAATGGAGGGAACAATAGACAACAAGTTGCACAAATTTTTGTATGTACCAAAACCCAAGATTCCAATTATTTTTGGTATACCCAAGGTACACAAAAACGTCTATGACTCCCCACTTAGACCCATTGTGTCAGCTGACAACTCTAAAACACTTCCTATGGCCAAATTTGTGGATCTCAAGACCAAACACATTTGTAACAACAATGAATATATCTTAAAAGACTCATGGGATCTACTCAGGAACATCACTAAGGACCTCTGGACAGAGAATCTTATCTTTGTGACGATTGATGTGGTTGACCTGTTCACATGCATTCCTCATCAGGATGGGATGAGTATATTCGAAGAAATGGTCTTTCTGGACAAGACACTCACACATGCAGAGAAGGTAGCTATAGTAGAACTTACAGACACAGTACTGAAGTACAACTTTATTACATTCAATGGAGAGTTCTACCAACAACTTAAGGGAGTAGCTATGGGTGCGGCCTGCGCACCCACCTATGCCAACATTGTTCTGGCTGGATGGGAATCCCATTTCATCATGGATTCAGAATATCAAAGATACTGGTCCTTATATAGACGCTACCTGGATGACATTGTAATTTTTTGGACAGGAGGCCACGACAAATTAAATGAATTTCTCGATTATATTAACCACACTACCAACTTCTTGAGATTCACACATTCTATATCAACTGACAGGTTGCAATACCTGGATATTGAAGTGTACAAGAATGACAACAACAGTGACTTGGAAACCAAGATTTTTAGGAAGAGCACTTTCTGCAATTCCTTTTTACATTTCAACAGTGCACACCCCCCACACTGCAAAAGGAACATTGTCAAAGGACAATTTGTCAGAGGTAGTCGTATGACCAGCACAGACAATGATTTTCTTTTTGAATGCAACATTTTAGAAGGCATGTTTGGTGCAAGAGGATACCCTTCTGATTTTATTAAGGACATAAGAAAAGAGGTTGAAGAAAATAGATCAACAAAATTCAGACCTATCAAGGGCTGTAAGATCAACACTACAAGCCTCACTTCCAATGCTGACACCTTTGACATCCAGCCTGCTACCAACAAGAATGGCAAAGAAGAAGCATCTGAATACCAATCAGCCCTAGTTATAGAATTTAACCTGTTTAATTCCAAAATAAGAAGAATATTCCAAACAGAATGGAACAAATTCATTTCATTTTCGGACATTAGAAACATAAAAGACTCCGAAAACAGTTTACAAGAATGCACACAGTATAAAAAAGTTGTTAGAGAATAACAAAACCAACAACAACTATATGACTAAAACTAGAAACATCAATAACGGCACCTACCAATGTGGTCATTGCAATCAGTGCAAACATATTTCCAACACTAAAGAGATATTTCTAGAAGCTAGAGGCATGAATATATACAGTACAGGACAACACAACTGCGAATCTCAAGGAGTAGTATACATGGCCCTATGTTCCAACTGTAATTCATTCTATGTTGGAAAAACAGAAAGAGCTTTAAAAAGAAGAATGTATGAACATCTATATGAGATTCTAAAAGAAAAAGAAACTAATGCCCTATACAAGCATACCAAAATTTGCAAGGATTTCAGATTCTCTTTCTTCGTGTTGGAGCAGGTAGACAAGGATTTGAGAGGGGGTCCCTGGGAAGAATGGCTCGAATTCAAAGAATTATGGTGGCAGATTATTTTAGAAGCCACCAAACAGCCTGGGCTTAATGAATGCATATCCCTGGTCCCTGTATTAAAATTAAGGGCAGGTAAAATATAAACCATATATGTTATTACTTCAAAACAACAGCAGGTGGTGCTATTGTACCAAACACAGTCCCCAACTAAAAACAACATCAATGATTTTAGACATTTTATATTCTAATTATGCACAACATGTTTTATTCTTATTTTATTGTGTTTATCAACCTACTTTTTATTTGACTTAATCATCAAACCAGCAACATATTTTAATAATATGATTATTTGTGTGAAAAGGTTTTAAATTCATTGTAACATTAATTATGTCGTGTAGATTTTAATTCTTAATGAGCTCCATCACATCTATTGGCTTAGCCCAAATGCAAAGTTTTTCTAATGGTTATTGGATTTTAAATTTCAATACATAAATGATTAGTTGCATTACATTCAGTTGTCTGATGAAGTCTCACTGTTTAGTGGACGAAAACGCTGTGTATGTTTGGAAAGCGTTTATTTTGCTTGGATCACACGTTTTGGATTACTTGTTGCTGTCTTTTGTATCAATAAAGTGCGGTTACTTTTGGAGTGCTCTCTCCTTTTTACTTTCACTGTTATTTATCAAATTACTTGAGAATGTTTATTTTTAGGATTAGCTGTAACACATTATTCTCATTAACCCCGGGTACTGTCTCAGAGCGCATTTAAAGTTACATCCGAGCACTCCCTGAGACGCAAACTATTTTAATACGTTACATCCGAGGTCATCTAGGAGTGCAACTAAATTCACTTACACAATGCAACTCCCACTGCTGAAAACTAAAGTGAAAAAGTACTAATTACCGTCTCAACTTTATTTTCACAATAAAGTTAGCTGTTATTTAAATAGGAATTTTTGAATAAAATCGGCTTGCTGTGTACCCCTTCTATGGCTGTGATTGTTCACAGCTAGCCGATCTTCTCTGCTTTCCCGGTTATAGTAAGCACAAGCACTAGCATTCCCCCTTCACCTGCATTAAAGCAAAATAAAAAAAAATAGAAGGAAGTGTAAAAAGAACTTTCTAAAAGCCAGAAGTTTTTTTATGGGCAGTAGAGATAACTAGCAAACACCATTGCTTAGCCCATATTCTTTCATTGGCCCAGCTGATGATGCAAGCGGTGGCAGTCAATCAGATCGCTGCAAGAGGATTCATCACTCAAACACGGAATAACCCAAAGTGACAACAGTGCAAGGGACAATTCAGGGAAGCAAGTCTGGTACAGTACAAGAAGCACATTTATTAATTTTTGTTGTTTAGGGAGAACAGTATACTCTAGGAAGTGCATTGTACGGATTAAGAAGTATTTGCCATCTAGCATCATGCATAAACTGTCAGTGAAGACTGCTGCTAAAAATGTGAATAATGTTTTTTGTTTATGGTTTCTTTTTGCTGTTTGTAGTCATAGTCTTGTCATTATGCATGCATTATTTTTTTTATTTTTTTCACAGCTCGCAAAAGTTTACAACTTGCTTGTTTTATGGATGTTTATGGTGTCATCTTTTGTGCAACAGAGTTTGAGTCCTAGGAAAACTGTAGTGTAGGTGCAGACTTAAACCAGAGTGAGCAAGTAAATTGTATGCATTTGTGTGTCCTTCTATGTACACGTATTTTTGAAGGTTAGTACTGTAATACATCTGTCCAGCAGGTGACTGCAGTTCTTAGCACTTACAATACAATAGCATTTCCATAATGGTTTATTTAAAAGTGACACTCAATGGCAGCTTTTAGTGTGCTGAAAAATTACGGGCATGATCAGTTTAAGAATTTGCATGCTATTGCTACAGCATTTTGTTCACTCGTGACATTTGGAAATTTGGCAGCATATTGAGGTGCGAGTTTGACACAGAGCCCTATAGACACTGAAGTTTTTATCAGTTATTCATTTCCTCAGTAGAAATGTTTCTTTACTGATAAATGGGGAGGGTTGCGTCAGGAAGGGCATCTGGCGTAAAATTTTGCCAAATCATACATGCAGACAACAGCACAGATATACATACCGGATCGGTCGAAGCCCGGGTTAACAATGACCACCACCAGTATTGTTGGCTAGCAGGGTGCTGGTGGACATTGGGCTACTGTTGGCCGAAGGAGGAGAAGAGGGGGAAGGCATGCCCAAATAAAAGTAAAGGCCAGGACTGTGATAGTAAGGGTTGGAACTTTGAATGTTGGCAGTATGACTGGTATAGGGAGAGAGCTAGCTGATATGATGGACCGAAGGAAGGTTGGTATATTGTGTGTGCAAGAGACCAGATGGAAGGGGAGCAAGGCTAGGTGTATCGGAGGCAGGTTCAAATTGTTTTATCATGGTGTGGATGGGAGGAGAAATGGCATAAGGGTTATCCTGAAGGAACAGTATGCTAAGAGTGTTTTGGAGGTAAAAAGAGTGTCAGATAGAGTGATGTTTATAGGTTCATAGGTTAGTACTAAGCTAACTGCCCTTGTGAGCCATTTTAAGCATAGCCAATTATCCCTTGTGAGATTCAAACCCTGCACCTTGTGCTTGAAAGGCAAACACCTTAACCATTAGGCCACCCTCCCAACCCCCTGTGAAGCTAGAAATTGATGATGAATATTGTTAGTGCATATGCTTCACAAGTTAGGTGTGCGATGGATGAGAAAGAAAAATTTTGGAGTAAGTTGGATGAAGTGGTGATGACTGTACCCAAGGGTGAGAGACTGGTGATTGGAGCAGATTTCAGTGGGCATGGTGGTGAAGGGAACAGAGGGGGTGAGAAAGTGATGGGTAGGTATGGTGTTAAGCAAATGAATGCAGAAGGTCAGATGGTAGTGGATTTGGCGAAAAGGATGGACATGGCTGTGGTGAATATGTATTTTAACAAGAGGGAGGAGCATAGGGTGACATACAAGAGTGGAGGAAGATGCACACAGGTGGATAATATCTTATGTAGAAGGGCCAGTCTGAAGGAGATTGGAGACTGTAAAGTGGTGGCAGGGGAAAGTGTAGTTAGGCAGCATAGGATGGTGGTTTGTAGGATGACACTGGTGATCAAGAAGAGGAGGATGAGTGCGAGGGCAGCACCAAGGATCAAATGGTGGAAACTGAAAAAGGGTAATTGTGAGGTGGAGTTCAGGGAAGAGTTAAGACAGGCACTGGGTTGCAGTGAAGAGTTACTGAATAGCTGGGTAACTACAGCAGAGCTAGTAAGAGAGATGGCTAGAAATGTGCTTGGAGTGACATCTGGAAAGAGGAAGGAGGACAAGGAGACCTGGTGGTGGAATGAAGAAGTACAGGAGAGTATAAGAGTATGCAGAGAAAGAGGTTGGTGAAGACAAAGTGGGATTGTCAGAGAGATGAGGAAAGTAGACAGGAGTATAAGGAGATGAGGTGCATGGCAAAGAGAGAGGTGGCAAAGGCTAAGGATAAGGCATATGAAGAGTTGTATAAAAGGTTGGACACTAAGGAGGGAGAAAATAACCTGTACCGATTGGCTAGACAGAGGGACCGAGCTAGTAAAGATGTGCAGCAGGTAAAGGTGATAAAGGATAATGAGGGAAATATACTCACAAGCAAGGAGAGTGTGTTGAGCAGATGGAAAGAGTACTTAGAGGGGTTGATGAATGAAGAGAATGAGAGGGAGTGAAGGTTGGATGATGTGCGGATAGTGAATCATGAAGTGCAGTGGATTAGCAAGGAGGAAGTAAGGATAGCTATGAAGAGGATGAAGAATGGAAAGGCTGTTGGTCCAGATGACATACCTGTGGAAGTATGGAGGTGTTTAGGTGAAATGGCAGTGGAGTTTTTAACTAGATTGCTTAATGAAATCTTGGAAAGTGAGAGGATGCCTGAGGAATGGAGAAGAAGTGTTTTGGTACCGATTTTTAAGAATAAGGGTGATGTGCAGAGTTGTAGGAACTACAGAGGGATTAAACTGATCAGTCACAGCATGAAGTTATGGGAAAGAGTACTGGAAGCTAGGTTAAGAAGGGAGGTGATTATTAGTGATCAGCAGTATGGTTTCATGCCAGGAATGAGCACTACAGATGCGGTTTGCTCTGAGAGCGTTGATGGAGAAGTACAGAGAAGGTTAGAAGGAGTTGCATTGTGTCTTTGTGGACTTAGAGAAAGCATATGACAGAGTGCCTAGAGAGGAGTTATGTTATTATATGAGGAAGTCGGGAGTGTCAGAGAAGTATGTAAGAGTGGTACAGGATATGTACGAGGGTAGTGTGGCAGCAGTGAGGTCTGTGGTGGGAGTGACAGATGCATTTAAGGTGGAGGTTGGATTACATCAAGGATCAGCTCTGAACCCTTTCTTATTTGCAATGGTGATGGACAGGTTGACAGACGAGATCAGACAAGAGTCCCTGTGGACTATGATGTTTGCAGATGACATTGTGATCTGTAGTGAGAGTAGGGAACAGGTGGAGGAGACCCTGGAGAAGTGGAGATATGCTCTAGAGAGAAGAGGAATGAAGGTCAGCAGGACTAAGACAGAATATGTGTGTGTGAATGAGAGGGAGGACAGAGGAATGGTGAAGATGCAGGGAGTAGAGGTGGCAAAGGTGGATGAGTTTAGATAATTGGGATCAACAGTTCAGAGTAATGGTGAGTGTGCAAGAGAGGTGAAGAAGAGAGTACAGACAGGATTGAGTGGGTGGAGAATAGTGTCAGGAGTGATTTGTGACAGACGAGTACCAGTAAGAGTGAAAGGGAAGGTCTACAAGAGGGTAGTGAGACCAGCTATGTTATATGGGTTGGAGACAGTGGCATTGACAAAAAGGCAGGAGTCAGAGCTTGATGTGGCAGAGTTGAAGATGTTAAGCTTTGCACTGGGTGTGACTAGGATGGACAGGATTAGGAATCAGTATATTAGAGGGTCAGGCCAGGTTGGAAGGTTTGGAGATAAAGCCAGAGAGGCAAGATTATGTTGGTTTGGACATGTGCTGAGGAGGGATGCAGAGTATATTGGGAAAAAGATGCTAAGGATGAAGCTGCCAGCTAACAGGAAAAGAGGAAGGCCTAAGATTAGGTTTATGGATGTGGTGAGAGAGGACATGCAGGTGGTTGGTGTGACAGAGCAAGATGCAGAGGACAGGAAGAAATGGAAACAGTTGATCTGCTGTGGCTACCCCTAACGGGAGCAGCTGAAAGAAGAAGAAGACTGCTAGTTTACGGTAGTGGTGTTCACTGAAATTCTGATTCCTAACCCTCTTACACTTAAACTTTCTTTTAAAAAGAAAAAAAAAAGAACTGTAGATATCTGCAAAATTAGGCGCTAAGCAGTTCCATGTATAACCGCAACTAGGATACCGGCATTTTCAACTGGTATGCACTTCAATAACAATCGCGCCCCATAATCATTTGCACACTCGGTAACAGCAACTTTCTATTTTTTTTAGCAAAACCTGTCACTCTAGCAACTTTCTAAATATGGAATATGGATATTTAAAATCTGCCCATGATTCTGCATCTTTTTACTCATTAGTTTTTGCCATTGTCTGTGATTATTGCACAGTAATGCAGAGGTTGAAGGGTCCATGGGTGGTGATGTCCCTTCATACATTTGTATGTCTCACAAAAGCTTTGTCAATGACTACTAATAAGTGCATAAAACAATCATGAGGTCTGGAATAGATCTGGGATTTGACAAAGTTATGACCAATCTAAATTGTCAACGATCTTATATCACTGGTCACTCCTTAGTTCTGGATTTTTTTTTATTTGTTACATTTATTTGATTTTGCTTTGGGTGCTATTGGTTTTATAACATTTCTTTTACAGGCAAGCAATTGCTGAGGGTGCTTGGGTGGCAAGTTATCTTTAATGGCTGTATGGTGTACTGGTTATTGATAAATTAAGCAAAGACATGTTGTTGTTTGAGGGGTTTTGTCCAATGGGAAACATAATTAGTTAATTATGTTTTTCTGGGATACAAAGTGCTTAGCCAGAGCCGATCAATACTAAAGTCTCCTGTAATCACTGTATTGCCTCTATTAGCCAACTTTAGGATGTCAGGTATGGTGTTTTCAGTGGTTGGGGCAAGGGAAATATAGTTTTCAGTAATTGTATGTGGTTGCTTATGACCAGCTTAGTTATAAGCCAGTTTGAGGCATCTTCAAACATAGATGCATTTGCACCTGTTAATTTTGTTATTATTTTTGATATTTCTTTTTTACTAGAATTATTATATCTCCACCAGTTTTCTGATCTGATCTGTTACTGAGAAGAAGGACAAGCTTATATTTCATAACTGACTTCCTGAAAACAATTCCTTAAACTTTACTTCTGTCCAGACTATTATATGGTACTATGACAATCAGTAATACCAAGTAAGTGGCATTAACCAGATTGTTTATAATTGCTCCTCTATGGATAGAAATGTGGTTAAGTGTATTCAGTCCCAAGATGTTTAACTGTAATGCACATAGTAACGAAACACAGTAATCAGTATGGGATGCATAACACGAGACATATAAAAGAATTGATCATCTTAGATAGTTCAAAGCAGGAAACAAGGTACTTGTCCTCAGGCCCACTGCTCAGAAGTTGCTAGCAAATTTGCAAGTACTTTTTGAAGTTATAGAGAAGATAAGCAAAATGAATTATGAAGTGAGGACAAAGAATAAAAAAGAAATCAGAGCAGACATATCACCAAAATGTTGTAAAGTTTTGGACTGAAGCTGAGGTTTCTGGAGTATGGTTGCAAAAGAAACCAGAAATCTTACAGCATAATCCTGAAGACAGAATATGTGAAACCTTCATATCACAGAAACAGGAGGTTAAATCATTTTGTGCTTCAAAGCAAGGAAAGGTCCTCAGAATCAACAGGCAGGACCAATGTAATTTTGTACAATACTGAAACTCTGGTGAAATCTAATGTTATACCAAGTACATGTTCCAAAATCAAGCAGTCAGGGAAGAGCTACAGAAAGTGCACAGACTCAGGATTATAGAACAGTCCCAGAGTGAGATCAATTGTCCCGTCATACTAGTGACTAAGACTGATGGGACTATAAGGTTTTGTAATGACATTAGAAAACAAAATAGCATTCCTAGATTTGATTCCACCCCGTGCCTTGAGTGGACAAACTAGATGGCATAAGTGCAATATAAACAGGTTCAACAATAAAAGCAAAAAACAAAAAAATAATTGCATGCAATAATAAATATAACTCTGCAAATGTCAAAAACACTCTTACTAAACTTAACAAGGAACTTCCAGATCAAGTCGGCCAAAGCTATATGTGAGGTAAATATAGCCACATAGGCATAAGGCAACCATCAGGCCTTCTTTATCTATGTTATAAACCTCAGAAGCATTGTCCAGCAATACACAGAGTTAATAGTAAATGGGTTCAATAGGATCAATGCTCTACGCCAGTTAACAAATTCAAAATAAAATAAAAATAAACTATCACTTACTCAGATTCTGAAAATATAGCCAATCTGCTGGCAGATGCATTAAGCACTAACGTCACCCTACTCCCCCCAACACACACACACATTCCCAGAACTCATACCCATATCTACACCCCATAAAATGTCCCAAAAACATATCCACAAAGCATTTTCCATGGCTAAGAATATTGCTTCTATGGAACCAGAACATACCAATCTTCCTACTGGCCAATCTAAAACAGGACCTGTCAACCCCTGTCCCCAACAGAGGCTGTTCAATATCAGTCTCCAAAGATGTTTTGTGCTGAATGAATGGAGAACAGCAACATTGACAGTCATTTCCTCTTCACAAAGACTAGGTATCACTAGACCCAGGTAATTATAGGCCCATAAGCCTGACCAGCCTCATCTGTAAGGATTTGGAGAGGATCATTATGGAATTAATAAATAAACACATAGGTAAACCTTTAAACTCTTGATCCAAGCCAGTTCAGTTTTGTCAAGGACTGGTCCTGGCTGTTTAATCTAGTTGACTTCTTTGAAAAGATTATTAAAGCATCGGGTGAGGGAAAATCATTACACACTGTACAGCCAGACCTTGAAAAGGCATTTGACACCATCCTACACTCCAGTATTGCTGATAAACTCTCCAACTTAAATGCTAAACCCTATGTAATTCATTCAGTAGAAAAACTAGATCTCAAAAGTACCCAGGAAATTATAGTAGGTGGCTCTTCCTTCCTGAAATGAACTGCACTAGTAGTGTACCTCAGGGGGTTCAGTCCTTAGGCCACTACTCTTTGACATTTAATTCTTGTAAGTCAAAGCAGTTATGGCTGACCAAGCTTGCAGATGGCTATAAACTTAGTGTCATTATAAACTCTCCAGATGTCACCTAAATCCTTCAACAGAGCATATCCCAAACAAATAGATGATGTCATAAGTATGGACTAAAACTAAATGCCAAAAAATGTCTAATAATCACCTTTGGCAAGCATGATGTACCCTGTGACTACTACATCGACAAAACATGCCTGAAAATTGATCCATTAGTAATGGACCCGAGAACCTATGTGGACAACAAACTATCCTTTGATCACAGAGATGTGATCATTCCACTGTATTCAGAACTTATTAGGCTGATCATGGAGTATATAATGGCATATAATGCCTCCTGCGGTATGTATCTGCCTAAACACTTAACACAGCTTGAATTATCACAACACTTTCTCACCAAGAAGATCAAAGACCTAAATTACAAAAACTATGACTGTCTCAAAGCCACGTCCCTCTTCTGATTATCATACAGGCTACTGACAGGCAAACTCTGCCTTGTGTATAGAGCCTATCCTCTCAGACCTACTGCACATATGAAAAACCAACACATGCTCAAAAGATCTTACTTTTCTGTACAACATAACATGTTGGACAGTTACATATGTATCACAGAGAATACCACTTCTTTGGATTGTTATTGCTCCCTACATAAAGCAAAGTACTTACCTTACTCTATTCAAATGTAATCTGGACAACTGGATAAGAAACCACATAGTCACCCTAGTTTAGCACCTTGTCCTTTATGGATAGGGATAAGATATAAATATTCTGCCAGCTCTGGATTATTTGTGCTTAAATTACAAGGGCTAAAAATGTCATGGGAATGCAGGGCTAGGCTTCTAAAGATCCTTATAGATCAACAGCCTAGAAAGTACCTATGAACATATGAACTGCAGAAGTTAAAAGGATCTTTCTTGCATAAAGAAGGAAACCTGGCACTTCTTTAATCCTGGAGGGGTTTTAGAAGGAGTATTTTGACTTAAAGAAAGTGATCTGCTGTTAGCATTAGTCTAGAAAGACCAAAAGAGGCTGCTTTGTCAGTGTGCTACTGTCCTAAGGTGTAAAGGTTGCTTGACTGTGTCCTGTGTAATTTGTTAATTTCCAACAAGTACTATCATGCTGTTTGAAACTGCATAATGGTGTAAAGTGGAGCCACAAAACATGGTTTGATTGCTAATACCTGCTTATCCTTGTCAGTGTACTTACTGGAAGGTCTGACTAGGTCAAATAAGCCCCTTTTCAGTGGAGGCCTAGGTAGAAAAGCTTCAGTAGGTACATTAGTACAAGCAAGCATACATTAGCAGTTAATAGTACACAGCAGGAAAGAATATACTTTGTAAAGGAGTATGCACATTTAGTATACAACACTGGTAAATTCAGTGATCATTATCCACAATAAACACAGTCAAAAATACAATTAGGTATGTAGGCCATGCAGACACAGTACAGTATCAAGTACGTTCACAGTGTAGTTTAATGCAGAGGTACAGTAGTGCAATTTTGTGAACAAAATAATACTAATGTAGAAGTGATTGACATGCACATTGCCAGTACTCATTTTCTTTGCACATTGCTTGCTGAAAAAATTACAATATTGCCAAGAGGAAAAATAATCATGCTGAGGTCTTTTTATGGAAACTTGTTGTCTTTTGGCTTTTCCCGGTTAGGGGTCGCCACAGTGGAACTCCGGTCCGCTAATGATTGGCAGTAGATTTTCACAGTGCCGACTTGCCAGCTCGATACCCAACCTTCAAAGAAGGCACTCCCATTCACGCATGTCTTTCGGAATGCCACTTGACCTGCGGAGAGGACATGCAGACTCCACACAGAAGGCACTCCCTGCACACTAGCTGAGAATCGAATGGGAGAACCTCTTGCTGTGAGGCAACAACGCTACCACTGCACCACCATGGATATGTATTATATTATTATTATACAGAGATTTGTGTAAAAGGCTGTCGAACAGTGGGACAGCAATGAACAATTAAGCAGTGAATTAGGAATGATTTTAGTGAAAATTTAAAGCAATGTGTGTTATGGATCAAATGAACAGTAAGTAGAATAGAATGCTGAAGTTCAGAGATGTATATTGAAAGCAGAGAGTCACAGCATAAGTCATTAAACCTTTGTGTACTGGTGAGGAACATATCATTGAAAAAAAGATGAAAGTCTCTTGTGGTGTGTACCACTGCAGTGGAAAATTTATAGATCAGCAATTTTCTGCTTACCAATCATTTTCTAGACATTTTAGGTGGGGAAATTTTAAGCCATTAAAATTAAATTAAATTTAAATTAAATTAGGTACCTCCATCTAAGGGCAATACAATGGTGTGTTCCATTCCTGGGCTTAGCATCTTAGCTAGCTATGTTGTTGTAACACTGCTGTAGCTCAAACAAAATGGCAGCTGGTACCAAAAAACACTTGTAATACAGTCCAAGGTACCAGAGAAGATTCAAAACCAGCCAATAGGGAACACTTAATCCAGTTTAATGCCAAAAACAAATTTATAAAAATACATGAACGCAGACACATTAAAACACAGCATTTTCATTTAAAAACTTCATCAGATGTGGATAAACAGTTACATTGACATATATATTCCCTCCAAATACATGAATAACCAATAAAACCAAGCAATTAAACAGAGTTGTTCAGCCTTTCATTATCATAGAGCTCATGAATATTCATTGCAGTCAACACAAGATAATAAGACGCTGTATAAAATGTGTAAAATTCTTTAAAATTACTAAAAATACCTTTCAAAATAGCTATAAATATATATTTAAGACACTATAAATAAATTATATGATATTAATGATAAAATATTTCATTTCAGCATTAACACAATCTAAAACGTTTCTGTTAGTGCACAGTAAGAGAAACTGATTATATTATAATCAAATGGCTCTCTCAAGTGGGCATTCTTATAAATGCACATTAAAAGGAAAAATAAATGGTTAAACAAATGCTATGTACATGTATATATTAAGATCAACTTTAAAATATAAGTTATAATTTAGCTGCCCTTAATTTTAAAACTGGGGCAATGGGTACATTTTTGTTCAACCCAGGAGGAATGGTGGCCTGTAAAGTAACCTGCCACCATAGTTATTTGTATTCCACTTTTTCTTCCCATTATCCCCCTCTTGCTTATTTTTTTATACATTCTAGAACAAAAAATACATATCTAGCATTAGTACATTGAAAAGAGTGCTTATACAGGGCATTAGTATATTTTGTATTCTGCACGTTATAGCAGTGTTCGTAGATTCTTCTCTTCAGATTACTTTCAGTCTTGCGGATGTAACGTACATAAGGTACTGAAAGGTGTTATGAGATAATGACTGTGCTCTAGGGATTGGGCAGGTGCAAAGCCGTAAGTCCACAAGGTGTTGTTTCAGTTAGTATTTAAAGGATTTTAAGAAGCTGAGTAGTCTCAAAGGAGTTAGGATAGAGTTTCATTTTTGATATGCATAGTTAAAGTACAATTAATCACTTGCAGTGCCTTTAGATTTAGTTGTAATAAGTAAGGATTTGTCTATAGAGTGCAAGGTTCTGTTTGGGAAATAGGGCTGAATGATTTTATTAAGAGACGGGCATTTATTTGGATTAGTAGTATTCTGTATGTTATTTGCAATTGTGAGTGTGTTAGACTATGTGGCAGTTCTAGCCACTTCAAATATTTTACTATGAACTAGTGATGAGTTCTACAGTGATGGTTGGCAGCAAAACATGCCATCTTGTTAAAGCATAGCTCAGGTTTATTTGATAGGCAAGACTTAAGATTGGTAAAGTCAAGTGTGAAGTGTGGCATGTAGAAGTCTTGGTAGTAAGTAGGCTATGGCTATGTTAATTCTGGCCCTATCAGTGAGGATGAATTTTGTCATGTATAGGGGATCCTACTTTTTAATGTTTTCTTTTATTACCTTTCGAATTTGATTGTAGAATTTCATCTGATCATTACCTAACAGCCTAGTATGCAAAACCTTCAATTTGGGTGTGGTTGAATGATGTTATTGTGAAAACTTGTTTTTGATTTCATGGATGATTGAGAGTAAGGAGCCTTGATATGGTCATCTTACTGTTTAAAATGAGTTTGGAATTATCCAGACAGTATTCCAGGAAGATAGGATCATGGCTGAAGAAATACGAATTGAGTTAGCAGAGTATTGAAGCAGCATGTATTTCACTGATAAATATATTCAACAGTCTCCAAATACTGATCCTTGATGAACACCTTCTGAGATGAGTAAAAAGAAAGAGAAACCATTTTGCCATTTGGCACCGTATTCTGTGTGTGATCAGTAGCAACAGAGATGGAGGACTGAGGATTCAGCAAGACTTATGGAGGACAGTTTGTATAGAAGATTTTGTTGGCCGACTGTCAAAAGCTTTAGACAAGTTGAGAAAGACTGTGGAGACAAGCTTACCAGCTTTTCTGTTCAGAATAATGATGTCAGTGTTGCGGTTTGGCATCGTGTTTAAAGTATTTATCTCACATACACAAGGTACAGAGTTTGATTCTCATCTTGGTCACTGACTAGTTGTAGTCTTTTTTTTCAAGACCCTGAGAAGTGTGAGATATAAGCTTTTCATCAAAAGGGAAGAAAAAAAGTTTTTATTTAAATTCTGCTTAACCATTTTAAGTGACACTTATAGTGACCTGTATGTTGATACGTTTTTGTATTCTCTCCTTTTTTTGCCCACGTTTTAGCCCAAACATTATTAATTTCAATTTGTTTTTGTTTATTCTGAGACCCTAGTCTTGTAGCTTCATTTGCAGTTGTGTGAAGATTGTGTATTACAATAAGATTTTAGCATTGTTTATATGTTATACTATGCTTCTATTTCCATAAGTAGAATTACATGTAAAAGGCAACTTTTATTATGTTTAACCACAGTCTGGGACATCAATCAGTCTTGTAGCTTCTTTCACAGTTTTGAAAGAATGTGATTTCCTCCCAGACTGGACATCATTTAGTCATTTATTATAGTGTTACTGGTAAATTTCTCATAGTCTGATGCCTTAGTCTGTGGTGGGATTGCAATGGTGGTAGTATTGTGAATTCTACTCCAGGACTTGTGCTTCAGTACTTTAATAGCTGTATATACCTACTTAAAGTTGGATTCCAGTTTCCTTTCTGTTTACCTTGCTACTGTTTTCCCATGTTCTTTGTGTCTGCCCTAACCACGCTGAGACATTAAGCTAAAAGTTTCCTAAATTCTAAGCATAAGACTAGAGCTCCAGTTTGGATTTTTTCTCCAACCCACCCAGCCTTCTGTTGTTGTGGTTTTCAAAGGCTGTGTTTTAACTTCCTCCCCTTATGGTAATATGGCTTCCAAAGTCCCTCCCTTCCATTTTCATTGCTATTGTCTGTTGTGTAGCCTATACTCACTCAAGTTATAACACCTTTTTGCATACTTCCAGTTCATACGCATACTTCCTTATGGTGTGCAGACATTTTTGGATCTGGTTTCTTTAACTAAGTGACTTAGAAAAGGCAAGGAGTTATTAACAAAATGACAGTAAGATTGTTAGTCTAAGATGTCCTGCAGTGCAAAAATTTCTCTTTGTTTGCCACATTATTTATATTTTCATATTTATGTGCCTATTTTTATAACTGAGAGGCCCACATTTTATTGATGTGTATGGTGTGAAATACCATTGTGGGAGACAGGATAATTCACTGAAAATGCCAGTTTAGATCCCTCTGTACTGCAAATATTGCTAATTATTTATTAGCAATTAAGAAAACAAGAAATGTTTCAATATGTGCTTAATGCTTTTAAAACCAAGTGACTTGCAAACTGTTGCATTATGTTTTAGTAGAAAACTGTCACTGATACTTATTACATCTTTAAAGATATCCAGTACTATTTGGGTTGCTAATTATGCAATTAAACATATGTTTTCACATTTCCAAATATCTATGCATGCGGTTATAGAGGAATTTTTAGTTGTCATGTGAAATTTATGTCTGTTAACAAAAATGTTCTAATAAATATATGTCTAGTTTGTATAGTTTTTTCAAGACATGAAAATCTGTGAAAGTTTAGAAAAAATATAACCTGGTGTTTGTCTACATTATTAGAATATTTATGGAAATTACTATGAATGTACTATTATCCTTGTAAAGAATACTTCTTACTGATAACATTGCTAGTTGTGCAGTTTTAGCAGCTTTTATTGTTCACAAAATATCTGTATTTGTTTATCTTATGCTTTTTAAGTTTATTTTTCAGAAAATGCTCTGGAATACAATTTAATGTAAACATTTATGTTCTATAATACAGAAATCCCTTTTGTCAGTTGTAATATCTGAAATAATTCTACCAGAGAAAATTCATTCTGACACTTATATTTTCTTGATATTTCAATATAGAGCTGCCTCTGTCCCTTAGTAGTAAAGAGAGCAGTCCCGGGATACATTTTCTGCTTCACATACATAGATCCAAGTTTCATTTGAATATGGACAGCAATGAGCTTTGTTTTACATGGATGATCTGTTCCAGATCAACAGTATCTTCTATGAGATAAACCTGTCCCTACAAACCATTCTGTTAATGTTGCAGAAGACATTTAGGTTCCCTAGACTAAGTATTTCTGATACCATCTGACTTGCTGTTGTGAAGTGAATCTATAAGTAATGAGTCAGAGGATTTGTTGTATGTCAGACACAGGTCACCTCTTAGCAATCTGTAGAATACCAAGTATAGTGACAGGGCTTTGACTCAGTCCATGTATGACATATTGCATTTTAGTAAGATATCTCTTTGGGCATTACACTTGTTGCATGTGTCTGACTAGATACATGACAACTGGGACACTATACTCAATGACGGGCCTAATGAGAATAAAGGGTACCAATAACATCTCTAGATGTAGACATCATCCCTCTGTTTAGAAAGCTGTGCAATATAGAAGGACTTCCATATAACAATGGATATATGTTGGTCAAAAGTTAGGTCACCATCCACATAAGTTCCCAAGTCCCAAACAACTGGGTCAGGTCTAAGACTCTTTTGTCTTTTTCTTGTTTTTTGTTTCTTGTTTCTACATTGTAAGTTCTTGGATTTCAGTAGCGAGACTACTTAAACAGATAAATTGGCTTCAGCTTCCAAATACCATTCTAAATTGGGTATCAGACTTCCAAAATTAAAACTAAATCACTTCTGGAGAATACATCACTTTATATGGGTGTATGACAAGGGTCCATTCTAAGACCAATACAGTTCACAGAGTCAATATACTACTTTCCAGTGACTAATGGCATTTGGACTAGTAAAGCTGCAAATGACACTACATTTGGAACAACAGTGATTTCAATTTACAATCAAACAAAATTGCAAGGCTTTGTGGATATGGTTAAGGTCTTTGAGAAACCATATACATACTAATACTAGAAAGACAAAGGTGTTACCTTTGGTAAAAATAATCATTGTTATCCTTATCCCATTAATGATGTCATACTGAAGAAGAAAAGAAAAAAGATGCAGGAATTACTGTAGACAATGCGCTCACATAGGAGAAAATGTGGAAATGATAGCCAAGAAATGTTATTTAATTATAAAGGATGTCTTATGAAGTATATTCAGTAGGGATGAAAGTGTACTTTTCTTGATTTAAAAGGCAGAAGTGAGATCCATTATTGTGTGGTGCATTGTGTCTATAACCATTCTCAATACTGGAAACTGGAAATAATACAAAGATATAACACATGGCAAATTACTAAGGTTACACATCTGAGTTATTAGAACAGAATGGCCAGGCTGTTATTGTATTAAATTACTTACAGACTGGTAAGACAGGACTTAATATTAAGGTATAAATGTACAAATAGTGATACTGTTGTATCACTATCAGGAACCAAGCTTATGTCACCTACAGTAGAAACTAGAAACAATTGTTTTTTTAGTGAATAATATGTTTAGAGTGTTAAACTCGGGGACATATCGTTTCATGGAAAATATGGCAAACTTTACAATAGTGTGCCACTGGACATTTGAAGGGCTAGAAGCCTTGAGAAATTTAAGATTTAATAGATACATGATTTAATAAAAGTGCATATTATTACTTTATAACCCTTGGCAAACTCAAATAAGGTCACATTTCCTAGGAGGCCAAGAGTTTGTAACAATGAACACTGAACATTGATCTACTACTTACCCATAAACTAATCCACAAACCAGACAGCTGACAGTCAAAATCAGATAATTCAACCTTACTCCCTCAATAGAATCCTGTACACTGGAGACCAGCCACTACTAGCTCTATCCACATCTAAAACCACTGCAGGAGACTCATTGTACTCAAGCTGTGTCTCTAAAAAATTGGAACTCCGTTCCAACTCAACTTATTAGCCAGTAATCCTAAATTACTAATGTTTTTCATGTCCCTGCCTGCCAATATCTCCTTTATTTTATCTTGCAATCCATATTAACTTTCTCTTCTTACTTACTCTCCAGCTTGTGTTACTCTTTTACCCCAAATAAGCCCTCATTATTTACCCAGTCTTATCCTGCATATGCTCCATCTGTTGCTATACCCTGACACATGTTTCTCTTAAGATGTCTGAGATCTATCAGTTACTCTCTACTTGTAACAGTCAACTCCTCTTTTCACATTGTAAGTGTATCTCTGCAGAGGGCAACTTGATTGCAAACACACTTTCTTACTGCCTGTAGACAACCTATACATTTTGCTAGTCAAACTGCATGACTTATCTTCAGCCCAATCAGTTGAACTAACAAATTTCACAGTCCCCGTCTTCTGCTTGGCACTCCCTACTGAATCTCATGTGTGTAGTTATTTCATAACAGCTACTGTGCAAGTTTATAGTTACAAGTAATCAGATGTTTCAACTCAAGTTTTAACATTTGCCCTATGCATGCGAACATTGTTATTCTTACAGCAATGTGTAACTGTGTAGCAGCATATATTAGTATGTGCTCCAATTTGTAAATCTGTCATTTTGTATGCTGTTCTCAAATGTTTATATGTATCTGCTGAAAAGAGCAACTGATAACCGGTCAGACTATCCCAGATAAAAAAATGGAATAAATAAATTTAAAAAATTAAATAAAGGCAACCAGATTAGCCAAATTATTTGTACAAATTTTCAAAACAGGTAAAAAAATTTGCAAAATACTATGTTGGAAACTGAAGATAAAAAAATGTTTTTTGTCACACTTCAGGAAAACTGCAATTGTTTTATTCTGCTGCAGTCCAGAATAACCACAAACTGTACAACAGGACAGGTATGTGCAGAACTATTGTTGAGCAGGCATAAAAGGACAAGACTACTTGCTAAAAAAAAAAAACTCTTAATGGGGTCCGTTCAAACAATAAGAAAAGCAATACTTTCAAAAATTCCAGCATAGTAAGCATACAAAGGACATAAGCTGAGTCTTTGTAAAAATGAATCTACTGAATGCCATTAAGGGTGATACTGGGTGGAATCCAGGAATTACTATAAATAAAGTAGGTCCAGTTTTGTACTGAGCTCAAAGCACTGATTCTGGGATTTGCAACAGAAATCCAGCTGAGACCTAGACAAGGAATGGAAAAGCACACCACCTCTAAATATGACATAAATCCTGATTCTAATATTAGTAGGACAGTAACTGCTGACATGTCACATGAGAAGCTTGTGTGAGGTTCTAGTCCAGGCTTCTTCCCTGACACTACTCAGGAGACTGTTATGCTGAATTGTGAGTCTGATGTGCCACTGGCCCTATAGCCACTAAGTAATGAAGTATTAGACAATACTGCTGAACTTTCTAATGAATGGGGATTTGTTGTACTGCAGAATTACAGAAGCCGCCTCATCTAGCACTGTTACTGGTGGACACTGAAATGTCATTTCTCATCAGTAAATTACTTATATTGTGTAGTACAGGTAGGGCCACAAAAAGTGAGATGTTGCGCTCCTATATAAAGTGAATGCCCACAGACAACATGTCAGTAAATCTTCAGTCAGTATATACAAAGAAAGTGGTGTTTGTTGTATTCTGTGGTCACGGTGTGAGTTTCCTCAAGGATGTAAAATATTGCCTACACCTAAATGTCTCTCCTTCTAGGTATGTATATTAGAATCCATTCATGGGACCCACACAGCTCTGATACTATAGGCATTTATTAACTGCAGAATATGTACTTGCATTGCAGAACTTCACATTTCAGAAAACTGCTATGAAAGAGTGCCAGACTGTTTAGAATTCCTGATACATAAAACACATCCAAGTTGGGGGTTTGTACTATATTTTACACATTTTGCTTTGCTTTTATTATGTTTTTATTATCTCTTTAAGTTTTTTTCTTCCAGTACCCCTTTGACCATCATGTTTCCTCCTCCCCATCCAATAAGCCCATCCACCTTTTCTATCTGAGGGCTCAATTTAGGCATTATATTTCTTTTCTCTCAGTAGAGGCATGGGCCGAGCATTGGGGGTGGAGCCATCATCTCACAGGGTCTGGTGCTTTTGCATGGCTTATATCCTGTCATAGCATGCTTCACACCAAGCTATGTCTGACTTGGCATGCAGAAACTACAGTGGGAACCACCTCACCAGCCGTAAGAGAAGTGCACTATGCCATTCATCCCACACCCCAGCCTGATATATATCACTGTCTGAGTTCCAGCCTCTATTAGAACTCCAGGGAGAGAGAGAGAGAGAGAGAGAGAGAGAGAGAGAGAGAGAGAGAGAGAGAGAGAGAGAGAGAGAGAGAGAGAGAGAGAGAGAGAGAGAGAGAGAGAGAGAGAGAGAGAGAGAGAGAGAGAGAGAGAGAGAGAGAGAGAGAGAGACAGAGAGAGAATCAACACACAACATTTCTCCCAGTCAAGATAGACATGCCTCATCATCCCTGCCAACTCTGTCAGGTGCCCAAGCTTCTAATCGAAACCGGGTCGCCTGGGTCATAGTCTGGACTTTATCCCTTTATGCCACTGGAACAGCCTTATTTATCATCTCTTTAAATTAACTTAAGTGAAAGTGTTTAATTTGTATTTAATCTGTTATTTTATTTCACCAGTCACCACTCATGTACTGCCCTCACCATTTCACACTGCGTAAAAGAATTAGCAGTCTCCTTGATGTGCTATCATATTGTGCATTTCTTGGCTCATTGCATCAAATTGTTTAATAATTGCGCACTTCAGTTTGAAAACAGAAGAAAAATAACATGTTACCTAGAACAGTAAAGAAATCAAGTTCTTGAAAAAGCCAAAGAGTTGTAGAATGTTCAGTAAAACAATTATATTAACATTTTTACCAGACTATATTTAGCTGTAATGCCACTGAAATAGTACCCTCAGTTCATATGCTGCAATGAATGCTAAAAATATGGAGTCCATTTTTTGTTAAAGCTCTACTAAAATGTTGTCAGCTTTATGCAGGCATTTTTTGCCACCATGTGGCAAAAATTAAAACTGCAATTTGCAAACTTGCTTAACCCAGTAAGCAGCTCAACGAAACCAAGAATAAGACTATATTTATCTATGTACTTATTTAGTACTGAGTGATTTGAATGAAATGGATTGTTTGTAACTGTGATATGGAAAAAAGAAATAATAATAATATATAATGAAATCATTAGAACAGTAAAATAAAATATCGCTGTGTAGACAATAGAAGAAAGAATGGATAGTTGCAGAATTTCCAAGTCAAAAGGATAGTAATGTATAAAAAAAGAAAAGAAAATAGGAAAGTAGCCTGCCAGTATGAATCCTGTATAACTGATGCAAGGTGCCTGTCTGTTTGTGACATAAGTGACCAAGGTCCAAGAATGGACTCAAGTTACTAGTGCAGACTGACCAGGAGAGATAATCTGGTAAAATCCCCCTGTATGAAAACACTATAGAGAGTTTGGATAATTATTGGTGGGCTTGCCATGAGTCAGTAAATGAATGAAAGTAAATTGTCTGCATTCACCTAGTGGAACAGAAGCACGGTGTCTATTTGTGACATGGGTGACCGAGGTCCAAGAATGGACACAGTTTACTAATGGGGGTCAACCAGGAGAGAAACCAGGCAAACTAATCCTGTATCTCTGCCATGACAACTCTATAGAGAGTTTGGATAATTCTCCATAGGGTCAGCACCAGGCAGTCATCATTTGATGAGACTAAAGAAGCACACTCACACACACACACACACACACACACACACACACACACACACACACACACACACACACACACACATACTCAATTTCATTCGGTGTACATGCATTTCAAAATGCATATAGTCTTGAATGAAAATGTCATTGCTTCAAAATGTACCATTCAACTGTCTAAAGAGAGTTTGGATAATTCTCCATAGTGTGAACACCAGGCAGTCATCATTTAATGAAACTAAAGAAGTGCACTCTCACACACACACACACACACACACACACACACACACACACACACACACACACACACACACACAAACATACACACACATTCAATTTCATTCAGCTAATATACATTTCAAAATGCATGTGGTCTTAAATGAAAATGCCATTACTTCAAGTGTAGCACTCGTCTGTCCCTGATTTTGTTAAATGTCTCTTAGTTTGTCTTTTACTTCTGGTTTATTCTTCCTATAATTTGTGGGTTCATGTGAGTGAATAGTTTTATTTATTTGACTATTTCACTAATGACAATGTTTAAGCAGAAATAGCTGTTTTTAGAATATTATAACTGGTTTAAAATAAAATACAATATAAATTAAAGAGCAAATTTGATATTTTGTTGCAATGAGACAATTATTTGTTGAAAGATAACTACATTACAAAAAACCTGTAATACATATTCATATAGCTAAATAACTCAATTTTAACAGCATTGTATTTAAAAAATGAATGAGTGAAGACATCATTCTATACTTAACAGAACCAGTATGTAAAACAGATTATTTACATTTACACATTTAACCAGTACCATAGCTAAGGTTGGCCAAGGGGGGGGGGGGGTTGCTGCCCTAGGTTCAAGCTGGTATGGAGCTTCACAAGCAGTGCAACTGAGCTGCCAGTTCGGCACAAGAGTAGCTACTTAAATGACTTCTAATGTGAGCACATATTTGTAACTGTAGCAAAGGACTTGCATAAGCTGCTTGCTACCACTTTACATTAGTTTATTTATTTATTTATTTATTTATTGGAAATAACCTTCGGTTTAAGGGGGCTACAAATCTGTAAACATGAGGAATACCCAGGGTGACAGCTAATGTCACTATGGTTCTGCTTTCATACATACATACATGCATACATACAAATATTTCAAGCATGGGACAATTGGAGCAAACCAAGATTAACATAGCTAGGCTTAAAAAGGCTCTAGGGCTGCTAGCCTATTAACCTCCTATAAACCTATGAATCTATGCCCTTCTACCCTGCCAATATACCAAAACACTTGTTCCCATAATAAGTGTCAAGGCTGTTCTAAAAAATATTTAAACTAGTACTTGCTTTAATGTAGTTTGGTAGTCTGTTCCATGCATCAGCTGATGTCTCAGAGAACCAATTTGTACACTTTTCATTCCTATAGAATCATCTACATAGGTTGTCTGATGATTTCCTACTACTTTTTAATAACCCCAAACATTCCCAGAGGTAGTTGTCTCTAAATGCCCTGTATACTAAATAAGATCTCCTCTTAAATATATATAAAAGACACTGTACAAGTTCAGATATTTTAGTCTTTCATAATAACTTAAATTTTCATATCTATTAATGCCCTTTATATATTTCTGCTGTATTCGTTCCAGTTTACTAAGCTTGTTTTCTTATAAGGTTTCCATATTGTTATTCCATACTCAAGTTTTGGTCTAATATAACTAACAAATAATGGTCATTGCTACCATCTCTCAAGTACAAAAAGGCCCAGCAGCTATCATACAGGATATCCTTGTCATCGTGATGTAGAAGTTGGACCAGAACCGGCAAAATCTGCTGAACAGCTGGCAAAGCAGGGGAAGGATTCTTGTTACAGCATAGTTTGGACTGTGTCTAAGTGATGTTCCACAGGAAACCTGTTGGTGTAACTGGAGTCATCAAAGCCAGCAAATGAGATACATCACCATAATTGTTTAGAGAGTTACAGTACAAGAGCCCATAGGTTCATAGGTTCATACTAGGCTATCTGCCCTGGGGCAATTATAAGCCTAGCCCGATTTTGTATGGCTTACGCCACCCCTTGATTTGAGTATACTGTGCCCTTTTTAAGGTTTAGTTTACAGTGCCTCTGTCACATTTATTTATTTTATTTTTATTTTACATTTGTTGACCGGGATAGTCCGACTGGATGCATGTCCATTTTTAGTGGAGGCCCGGGGAGAAAAGCTCCAAGGGTAAGCAGATACAGCATTACATAATACCAGCATTACATATTACAAACAGATTATTTACAGAGATTATATAAGTAAGCAAGTTAAACAAGTTCCACAGGTTAAAGTTAGTCCTGAGCACAAGTCAGGATTAAATTAAATTACACAGTAAACTGGTTAACACATTCGAGTTAGCCAGGCCACATCATCTGTTTTGTTGCACAGAGCCCACATGGCTTGTTCACTGATAGGCATGTATGGAGAGGAAACAAGGCTTATGAAGGCTGGAACTGCTCCTATTGACTTCATCATTTCTGATTTCCTAGACTTTATAAATCTTTTTATACAACCCATAGTTCTATAACTATCATTAACCAATTGGTTGACATGATTAGAAAAACTCAAAGATGCATCTACCAGGTCCTTAAATGAATCTACAGTTTCAATCACCGTATGCTGTATTAAATATTCACCTTTCAGTTTATGTCTCCCAAATATTATATACTTAAATTTTTATCTATTTATCAGCATATTATTCTCCTGTGCCCAAATGGTCAATTTAATCAAGTACTTTTGCAGACATGCCTTAGCTGTAACATATGTAATCAGTTTACCAAATTAAAGGCCATCTGCATATAGACTGTAGAACACCTCAAATGAATAGTTAGGTCAAAAAGATAAAATCTAAACAAGTAAGGGCCTAAGACAGAGTCCTGAGAGACACCCTGACTGTAACCAAAAATTTCACCTGTCCAGTTGCTGTATGATACTTACCATGTCTTATTTGTAAGCCATATAGCTATCCATCTTATGAAGTGTACATCACTACCTCTTTGCTCTAATTTATTGATCAGTGTTTTGTATATGACCCTGTCAAATGCTGAAGTTAAATCTATACAGATTATATCACAACACCATTTTTCAGTCATAGCTGTTATTATATTGTTATATAAAATCATGTTACAGGTAATAATAGATCTATTTTCAACACATGCATGCTGGTATATGGTTTCATGTCCCAATATATCCATTTCTGACAATAACTTATCCAATATTACCTTTTCCATTATTTTTCCACAACATGAAAATAGACTTAAGAGTCTATATGACTCTGAGTTTGTTCTTCTCTCCCTTCCCTTAAAGATAGGTTTAATAAGCGCATGTCTCCAATCTTGAAGAATCTCCCCATGTTTACATGACCTAGTAAATAATAAATATGATGGTACTGTAAGTTCTTGCTGAAGTGTTCACAGGTCATTATTACTAATTCCTTCTCCTCTCTGTGCTTTGTTTGGATCCAGATCATGCAGTTCTTTTTCAGTATAGTCTAATTTGATTCCAGTATCAGGGGTTACTTGGATGTCAAAAGGAGAACTTATCACCCCTTTTGTGGACCCAAACTGTTTTGCGTAAGATTCTGTAAATATATTTATAATCTGTTGTGTCTGAGAATAAATTTTCGAATCTATGCGCAGTTTATCAAGTTGCATCTATTTACACCTTCCATATCTTATGTATCTATAAAAAGATTTCCTATTATGCTTCATATCTTTGAGTGTGGAAGAGAGGTGAAGAAGAGAGTACAGGCAGGGTGGAATGGGTGGAGAAGAGTGTCAGGAGTGATTTGTGACAGACGAGTACCAGTAAGAGTGAAAGGGAAGGTCTACAAGAAGCTAGTGAGACCAGCTATGTTATATAGGTTGGAGACGGTGGCATTGACAACAAGGCAGGAGTCAGAGCTGGATGTGGCAGAGTTAAAGCTGTTAAGATTTGCACTGGGTGCGACTAGGATGGACAGGATTAGGAGTCAGTATATTAGAGGGTCAGCTCAGGTTGGACAGTTTGGAGACAAAGCAAGAGAGGTGAGACTGCGTTGGTTTGGACATGTGCTGAGGAGGGTTGCTGGGTATATTGGGAAACGGATGCTAAGGATGGAGCTGCCAGGAAAGAGGAAAAGAGGAAGGCCTAAGATAAGGTTTATGGATGTGGTGAGAGAGGACATGCAGGTGGTGGTGTGAAAGAGCAAGATGCAGACGACAGGAAGAAATGGAAACAGATGATCCGCTGTGGCGACCCCTAATGAGAACAGCCGAAAGAAGATGATGATCTTTATATACATTTTATTCAAATTTTTCTTGATCTTGTCTCACACATTATGGCTTATTTGTTTGTCCAGTTTGATTATTTCAGTTTTCAAAGTTGTAGTTCAACCTGTCTTCCATTTCTTACATTTTTTTGTCTCTCACATTAATCAGATATATTCTTCTTATGGAAATGCATCCCCCTGATGTTGTATGCCTAGATCCTGATGTTAAACATTTTTTTTAAATTTTTGCCCTCAAACAATTTCTCTTTCAAAACTTTCCATATTCCATCTGTAATTTTTGACTGTTTTGTTTCCATATAATCTGTAATTAACCTTCTGTGCACTGGTTTAGATTTCAAGTTTGGCACAATTATCAGGCAAAAGATTAACCTTTACAACATCATGATCACTGCACATCAGTGGTGGTAAAACTTGACTTGAAGTAACAGAATTTTCTTTAGGAAAATAAACAATCCCCCGGATTCATGAAGCTCGGCGCAAGGCCGGCATAAGGCTTGCGCCGGCCGTGCAGCGTAGATGTGGAGTAGTTGCGCCATATGCATATTAATGAAGGTGTGCAGCCGCCACAGCCACGTGCATAGGAAACATGCACGAGTGCAAGGGGCGTATCGAAGTTGCGCAGGGAGGTATGTCAATGTCGGCTTCCGAGGAGCAACCTAATCTGCTGAATATTATATTCCACCAGCAATAGTAATCATACCTATCAGTGCCCATGGAGACTGAAATGTATGCAAAACAGAGTCCCTGCGAACAGAAAATGAAGACTCAAACACAAATGCACGGTAGGGAATAACGGGTCCCTACCCATGAGCAAATGACAGGAAAACCATGTGCCTGTAGTCCAACGTACTGTAGATAGCTATACCATGTGGAAGTGAAATGTATCAGATGTTAGCGCGCCACCAGTAGGTACGTCCAGTCCAACGGAGAGGGTCACCAACCGACCCATAATTTGAGGGAAGGAACATAGCTGTGCAGATGTGTCCATAACAAAATACACGAGGAGAAATGTAGATATAGGTAGTGACCATATGTCTGAATCATATCCCACAAGCCATGTAATAGTCACATACAAAAGGTATGTCCGTATTTCACATACCAAATGTGATAGGAAATAGCATACGCATGTAAACGAAACAGAAGGAGCATATAAACAAGCCATAACAACATGGACACATGTAGGCTGAAAGGAACAGTATGATCCGTACCGTCAACCAAGATTACCACCTGTCCCACTTTGCGAGTGACAGTCCCTCTGTGGACAGATGTGTCCTGACACAAACATGTAAAACTGGCAAATGTCCAGAGACTATAGGACATAATTCCTCTGTAGACATCATTCAATAGTTGCATTAAACATATTTCACTGGATGTATAATACAGAAATGTCATAACAAACAGAATAAGATACCAAAATGCTACAAGAATCAGCTGAGATATAGACAAGAATTGTAAGTTCTATCTGCCGAACTGACCGTGGGTATGTGTCGGCCTATAAAATATGCTGTGTTCACCGCAACTGTCACAGTAGGGTTGCCACCCTTACAAATGGCCAAAGTGGGACATGTCTGGTACAGACATCAGACTGTACAGGCCGACACATAGTTAGATGTTAGTACGCCATGCAGATGAATGGCAAGCTGGAGATAACATAGCTACTGCGTACTGGTACCTATGTGTGGAAGCGCTCTGTCAGAGATGTAACGAAGCATTTGTAGGCAATGTGAGGCAAGTGAGGCTGAGGATAGTGAATCACAACATGTCATGCCATATGGGCCAAGCCTCTACAGTGTAGTGTAGGTTAAGGGGACTATTAGAGTAGAAGATAGGTGACAACAGCAGTGTGTATGTACAAAACACTGTAACCTCACCAGAGCAGTGTCACATGTGTGCTGTCAGTACTCAGTGGAAGAGGAGTGTCATGAGCTATCCCACGGAACGTCAGGAGACTAACGGCGTACGCCATGGATACCACCGATGTGACATGCAAACCTGCCCACAGTGTGTCTGTACCCATGCGTGCCAGTAAGCCCGAGTAAGTATGTGTGCATGCGTTTTAGCCCATGTGCGCGTGTGGAAGAACGAGTAAGCTAGTGTATGAATGGTGAAGCCCGTGTAATGTCGTGTATGCATTTGTAAGCAGGTATACATGTGTACTACACACATCACACACGTACTGCACACACAGACACACATGCCGCCAATACTACACACATCAGTGAAATGGCACATGGATGGAGACTACATCAGAGGTAACAGTGCTGTAAACTATGCTACAGTGATGGTCATAGCTGCAATGCAGCATGCCTGCTGAAGTACACCTGGAAGTAACACACTGTGTGTTAACAGCATGCTAACATCAATACAGTGGAATAAAGCCAATGTGTGCAGCAGCACCAGGTTAGTCAGATCCTGCATCAATGTTACACATCACAGGTGATGGCACAGGTGACATCATATGCACAGGGTGTGGTGTTAACATGTCCAGAGCTGTCATAGAGCCATCCAATGAACACGTAGGTGTGTGTGTGTGTGTGTGTGTGTGTGTGTGTGTGTGTGTGTGTGTGTGTGTGTGTGTGTGTGTGTGAGGGACAACGGTTATTGCATGGCCCAATGGTGGTGCAATGGGTGTGTGTATGTGAAAGCTGTAGCTATTTGTGGTAAGTGTGTGTGTCTGCATATACACAAGTACAGCATGTGTCAGCCATATACAGGAGGTTGTGGGACAGTCACAGACCGTACCTGCCAGGCTATAGAGATCCCCATTACTGGCCATGGACACCTCACCATGCATCCAACCCAACCCAGTCCTGCACCTGTCAATGTCTACACATACAGTCCTGGGATCTGTATGACAACCTGTGGATAAACGTGTGTCTGTAATGTTAACCTGGGGTGCATAGACTTGACAGTTACTACAGACGGATATGAGCCATACTCACAGTCCAATGTAATAACCACCTCTGACTGTTTCAGAGATCTGCATATGACCACTCAAAGGTGCTGTACTAACATTGTTCCCAATGCCCGTGTAATACCCAGCAACACAATAACTGGTCACTACACATGTATAACCCACGATCATTACACCACACAGTATGTGCACTATCACAGAGCCATAGCAGATGTACATACATCCAAGGTGTTCATGTACAGACAATGCAGCACAGTCAAGAGTGATAATCCTAACATACATATCTATATAGAATATATATATATATATATATATATATATATATATATATATATATATATATATATAGATATATATATATATATATATATATATATATATATATATATATATATACACACATATATATATATATATATGTAGATAGATACATACACACACACACAAACACACACACACACACGTGGCAGGGTTGGGAGCAGAACATAAACGTAAGCACTGTACCACACGACAGCATTACGCAGTTACAAAATGCGCTACTGTGATCGGTGGACCACATGATTCACACAGGCACATGTCTAGCCTGCAGACAGCAGCATCAAAGGCAAAGACGCCGCATGGATATTATGGAGAGTGAATACTGTCAAAGCAATGTACTGTTGTCATGCAGCTGGAAACACACACGCACATACACTTGGCAGGGCTGGGAGTCGAACATACACCTAACTACCCTAACACACTACAGCATGACGCATTTACAGAACGTGCTACTGAGATTACTGGACACAGCACTCCCAGAGGCATACTTCTAGGTGGGTGACATCATCCGCAAAGGCAAAGACGTCAGTAGCAAACTGCTGTGGTGTGCGGTGTCTAAAAGCAAGACTGAGTCCCCAGGCGAATGGGAGCATGCGCGCAAACACACACACAGACACACACGTGGCAGGGCTGGGAGTCAAACATACACCTAACTACCCTAACACACTACAGCACAACGCATTTACAGAATGCGCTACCGAGATTACTGAACACAGCACTCCAAGAGGCATACTTCTAGGTGGGTGACATCATCCGCAATGGCAAAGACGTCAGTAGCAAACTGCTGTGGTGTGCGGCATCTAAAAGCAAGACTGAGTCCCCAGGCAGATGGGAGCATGCACGCAAGCACACACACACTTGGCAAGGCTGGGAGTTGAACATACACCTAACTACCCTAACACACTACAGCATGATGCATTTACAGAACGCTCTACCGAGATTACTGAACACAGCACTCCAAGAAGCATACTTCTAGGTGGGTGACATCATCCACAAAGGCAAAGATGTCGGTAGCAAACTGCTTTGGTGTGCGGCATCCAAAAGCAAGACTGAGTCCCCAGGCGCATGGGAGCATGCGCGCAAATACACACACACACACTTGGCAGGGCTGGGAGTCGAACATACACTTAACTACCCTAACACACTACAGCATGACGCATTTACAGAACACACTACCGAGATTACTGAACACAGCACACCCAGAGGCATACTTCTAGGTGGGTGACATCATCCGCAAAGGCAAAGATGTCGGTAGCAAACTGCTGTGGTGTGCGGCGTCTAAAAGCAAGACTGAGTCCCCAGGCAGATGGGAGCATGCGCGCAAACACACACACACACACACACACTTGGCAGGGCTGGGAGTCGAACATACACCTAACTACCCTAACACACTACAGCATGACGCATTTACAGAACGCGCTACCAAGATTACTGAACGCGGCACTCCCAGAGGCATACTTCTAGGTGGGTGACATCATCCGCAAAGGCAAGGATGCCGATAGGTAATGTATAGAGAGTGAGCAGTCTGAAAGCATATTACTGTCCCAAGGTAGACGTAGACAAACACATGGCAGTGGTGTGATCGGGGCAACCAAATATCTACGGAGCACTACAACAACATTACATAGATACGGGAAACGCCACAGACAGTACACCCTTCAAGACAGCAACCAGTGTGTTCAATGTAGGCATCCATCGTGACATTGAAAATGGACACCTGATGCCTGTATGACCACCATCGCTATACAGGATGTCAATGGCCATGCCCACACGCTTAGTATCACACATCTGTTTGGAAAGTACTGTTTGTCCATCTACACAACGGCGTACTGGGCATGCTCACACACTTAGCAGTTGCAAAGGGCCATCTTGCATGCATGCACACGGATTCTAAACACGGAAGGGCGCAGTTTGGAATGTACTATGTGTCCATCTACACAATGGCATACTGGGCATGCTCACACACTTAGCAGTTGCAAAGGGCTGTCTTGCATGCATGCACACGGATTCTAAATACAGAAGGGCGCAGTTTGGAATGTACTGTGTGTCCATCTACACAACGGTGTACTGGGCATGCTCACATACTTAGCAGTTGCAAAGGGCTGTCTTGCATGCACATGGATTCTAAACATGGAAGGGCGCAGTTTGGAATGTACTGTGTGTCCATCTACACAACAGCATACTGGGCATGCTCACACACTTAGCAGTTGCAAAGGGCCATCTTGCATGCATGCACATGGATTCTAAACACGGAAGGGCGCAGTATGGTATTGCTGTCCCCATGTACATGAAGGCCACTCACATGTATTAACCAGTACACACTCAGGAGCTATCACAGATGTCTCAGGTGCATATCACAGAGGTACACACCACAATCTACAATGTAGCCCTCCAACATCACCATGTCATTGGACCAGCAATACACAGCCATACATTAACACAACATCGTGTGACTCATGACCAGTGCACTGTACATAGGTCTACAGCAACTGTGCAGACTACACATGTACTGACAGGGTTCCATCATGTGTTATGCATTGCAATGATACAGCTGTACATAACCAGGTCAGCCCTACACATACCAGGGGCCCTGGGTCTTACACAGCTGTGACAGATGACTGTTGCTGTACACCAACGAACACACATGTTAGGCTATGTCATACATGTATTCACAGTGGATACATGCATGGACCACACACATGACACATATGTACATAGCATAGCTTTTGCTGTCCTCCATGCAGACAAGTGGCTACAGCAAGCATACGCACGCAAATGGAAGGTGGGTCCATGGCTGTTGAATGCTAACAGTACATGAGGCAGTCATGTTGACCGAGGACACAGTCCCTCTGTACTAGTTACCCATGACACCCATCATATCATACAACAGTCCATGTGTTATGTATGTCAACACACATGTCCACCAATTGCAATGCATACCAACATGGCTACATGACAGGCATGTAGGACCAACACACATGTACAATCTGAAGTGTGCATGCAGCTACCATGCATGTGTAGTAGCTGATGTAAGTAACTAATCCGTGCCTAACTACAACATGCAGTTGCAAAGCAGCCCCATCATTGACACCTGTATATGGTGACATACTGACAGTACAGTAGGATGTACAGCAGGTATGGATGGATGTGTGTACATAAAGTGGTGATCCACCTGTGTAGATGGATGTTTGTTGGGGATGGCTCACAGGTGTGTCACACGCCATCCTACCATTACATGTGCAAACCGTACACTATGTTACTGTTACTGAATGGTGGAGACATAAAACCTACACAGCGGTCAGGTGTCACCGACAGTACGTCACTTCACACCTGTAACACTTACATCCTCCCGTGTGCATATAGCAGCACAATTGCCGAAGGTAGCATTGGTACACATAATGTGGCCAATACCGCTGCATGTCTGTCAGATGTATCATCATATAGCAGGTGTATCATTCACAGTACTGCCATGTGTGTTTGCTTGTGTGACCATATATGCCACATATGGTGGGGAATACATCCCAATTGTTACACACCCCTGTACACTGTTGTAGAGATCTGTACATACTGCAGCGTGGAAAGCATGACTTAGGCAGGTGTGGTGTGTGTATCACACACATCAGCTATCCATATGTGTATGACATTTGTGGTCTCCACAGTGTGTGTGTGTGTGTGTGTGTATCTAGGTATGTATGGCTGTCTGGTGCATGGAGTGAGGGTGTATGCTACCATACAGAACACACAGGATCCCTAACCCCTCATGGTGATGCAGTCCACTACCCTGTTGATGCCATCGGTCTCAGCCGATCTGGCTACCTGTACATGTTCTTTCTCTGTGTCGCGTCATGTGGGTTCACAGTACTGTGACGGTGATGACCACATAGGCAAGGGTCCTCACCTCAACACTATGGGGTGTGCGTTATAGTGTTGTTTATCCCGTGAGTGTGAGCATGTTCCTGTAATGTGACAGGGTATTACTGCTACACAGTGAGGCCTCATGCTATCAAGTGGCCTCTAACATTATCATTGGCCAGAATGCTGTGTACAACCCCTGCACCATGTCAACATACCTGTGATGTGACCTGGTATGGATGTCATGTCTCTAGCCACTGTAGCCTATTAAACTGCCCACATGCTTCTGGATCAGTATATGTGTGGACATTTGTGTTATGTTAGACTTTCAGTCAGGCTGAGGCTACATATAGCATGCTGATATTGCCATATGTGCCTGTGAGTACTCCACAGTTACACATGGGAGACTGCAAATAGTGCTACCTGTAGGCACATGCAAGTAGACCATAAGGAGGGAACCAGGGCATCATTACCAACATGCTGTTACTGTTGTTACTGAGACACATACTGTGAACATATAACAATGCATGCTAAACCTGTACTACATGGTATGTCTGGTGCATGTCAACAGTACACAACTAATGTAATATACACGTCTCTCACTATTCATACACAACTAATGTAATATACACGACTCTCACTATTCTTACACAACTAATGTAATATACACTTCTCACTATTCTGTTCACCCTGTGCATCAGACCATTTGAGCATGTCCCTGCACCAATGGTGTGGATGACAGGGATGCGGCACAGGCTTCATCATATGCACAGGGTGATAATGTTTGCCAGGGGCATAGGCTGCACCAATGGATGACATCTTGTGTGTGGGTAAGGGCCAGTGATATGATTGGACATGTCTGTTCAGTATGCATGTGGGTGTTGTGTTGCCCTATAGATGTCTTTGCTGTGTGCGTGTATGTGTGCACACAGTTCTGCCTTTTGTGAGGTCTACACGGGGTATTATTGACAGCTCCAGATTGTACAGACCAGGTTGTACAGCTCACTGTGTCTGGCCACGGCCACATAACTTGTGCCTGCCAAGGGTTGCACGGGCACTACCAGGTGGAGGTACAGCTTGGCTACTGTCCGACGACACATGTCCACTGGAACTGTGTCCCCACTGGGAATGTCCAGGGCCACGTCCACGTTGCCTGCTGTGTCCTGGTGTGGACAGCGCAGCCCCAGCTGCACTGCTACTGCTACCAGCACTATGGGAGCGGGCATGTGAGGTGGCATGCTCACGCTGACCTGCACTAGGTGGTGTAGCTGGTCTACATCCACGTGGCCTACGCCTCACTCCTACCAGATGTTCCAGCACAGACAGCTCACGCTTGCGGATTGCCATGCCACGGTCAAGGATTTCGACCATGTCACCCAATCGCATGTCCAGAACATCAGCAATCTGCTGTTGAGCATTTGCCAATGCCTGGATGTTGTCATTTAGGGTACGGATAGCAGCCCTCTGCAGCCTCTGCTCTTCTCTGTTCTGCCATTCAGCACATGACTGTGACACCATTACAGTCTGGAACATGCGTCTGGTGATACCAGCTGCTGCGCTCTGTCCTGCAGGTGCATGTCTGCAGAGGTCCTCCTACGAGCAGCACCAGCCACATGCCTGTGTGGCACATCTGCAGTCATTACACTGACACCATGGTGTGTAGACACACCTTCTGTAGCCACCACACGTTACTGTTCCACGCTAACAGACACTGGTTGTCCTTCCTCTATGGCCACTGGTGATGCAGTATGTGTAGGCAGCAGAACTGTGTGCGGGGAAGAGGGGGACATAGCTGGGATGGCAACCATTGCCACAGATTCAGCCCCTGACAACCCTGCCTGTACCTCATGCATATGTTCATCACTGCTAGTATCTGTGGGGACACTAACATCAGATGGACCGCATCAGGGTAACGCACCTACATCATCTGTGAATGCAAAGAAAGACTCTAAATTACAATAGACACACAGACACACACACACACACACACACACACACACACACACACACACACACACACACACACACACACACACACACACACACACACACACACACACACACACACACACACATAGACACACAGACACACACACACATACACAGACACACACACACACACACACACACAGACACACAGACACACACACACACACACACACACACACACACACACACACACACACACACACACACACACACACACACACACACACACACACACACACACACAGACACACCATGCATGTGATTTGACAGATGGCATGCAGCTCGGACATTAATAGTGTTAGTAAGCATACCTCCCTGGGGTGCACACTACAGCAAGCAGGTGTCATATCAGTAGCCATGCAGTTCACACAATCATGGTAGTATGCATGCATCCCCATGATACACCATGTGGACCAGAACAGGATAACAGTACACATGGCTGACATGACCTTGACATGTAATCTGCTGACGTGTGCATTAACATGCATACATGTCTGACACAATGGTGTCCTGACACATGTACAGCATCGTAATGGGCATCACATTGCAGTGTTGTCTGTATGCCCTACAGATAGAATCATGTTTAGCAAATGTGCAAGAGCATGGAAGGGTAGTGTGAGCCATCTACATTGCTATACAGTGTGAAGTACAGACACTGTGCCATTGCATGGCATCATGAGGCATCTATATTGCTGTACAATGCATAATATGTACACATTGCATAGCCATAACTGCATGCATACCCATGATATAACTGTGGATTGTGACTCACGATGCTGAGGTGTATATACACCAAACCATGCTGTGTCAAGTGACAGGTCAGTGGAGGACCTACAGATGATACCCCTGCACAACAACTACAGGGATTTAGCTGCCTGGCAACCATGTCCACACATAGTGGATATGTCAATTCACCATTTCCCACATGACATTTATGTACCACACACACGAGGTGTACAGCTAACGGTGATGTCCTACAGCAGCAAGGGAAATGTACAGTATCTGTGGCCTGATGTGGTGTCAATGTCTGTGGAAGCTATACAGGTGATTACTGTCATGCTATGACACAGTCGTGATGTTCAACAGATCTTATATGGTAGACGTCAGTGACATCTCCACTAGTTGTACACAGGCTTTTAGGATGTCCAGTGTACCACATCAACTGTATAATCAGTCAACTAAGGCTATAATTGGACCATGTGTGGACAATGTGCAACAGGGTGTGTACACATCACATCTACTGTATGGCTACGTGTCTCTGGCCATCCCCCATGGCCATGTGTGCACATGTGTTGACCAAATGTGTGTGATGGCCATCTCACATGTCTGTGTTGTCCCATATGACATACACCCATAGATGTCAGATATGTCACCATCCACAGAGCTATGCAGACAACGGGTTGTATGTTTGGTATGTGGGGTATGGGTCATGGGATAGTGTGACAATATTGCAGCCAGAACACTACGTGTCTGGGACATGTCAGATGGCACATCACAATGTGTGCACCCAATGCAGGGGCATATAACACAATGGTGACACCTGTGGGCTGCCCATATCACAGCTCACTGTGTGGTACTGTTTGCGTACCACACATGTTGTTCCACTGCATACTACATATGGTTCCATTGTAGAACACCTCCACTATTGTATGCACAGCTGACCACACATGTAGCAATGACAACTACTGTGGTTTCAAGTCGGTGTATCATTTTGTTTGTATATATTGCACATGGGTGGCCTGTGTGAATGATGGGTGATGCGACCTGTATATCATGACTGGAACAAACATCAAGTGTGCAACTGTTACCTGGCCGCATGGCAAATAGATCTATACTTTAACATGCCTGATACTGATGACAGTCTCACCTGCAACGGACTCATGTCTGTGCGGCACGTCAGAGGTACCTGTATAGGGGTGACACAGCAGTATGAACATTATCCCTGACTGTCTGACAGCCACAGGGTGCACTGTGCATGTTAACGTATTTGCTTGTATAATAGCATATAGTATGCATATGTGTGCATACACAGGGTAGCATACTGTAGTATGCAGCATGTGTGTCCACATACCTTGCATATGTTGTTACTTTACATAATGTACAGTGGCACATGCAACTAAATGGGATATAATAGCCATATGTGCAGTACTGACTTACCAGGCAACTCCAGGCTCATTGGTTGGGAGACACCTGCCTCCACGATGGCAGCTAGTGTGTGTGGATGCTGTTCTGAGGGTGTCACCAGACTGGCCAGTAGCTCCTCGGTGTGTGTGAGTGGGGGCTGGGTTGGTGGCCCCCCACCTGTTTCACCTTGTTCCCTGGCGATTGCAGTGGCATGCTGTTTTGCATGTTGTATCAAGTCCATGCAGTGTCTGTGCACCTGCTGGTAGGTGCGGTTATGGCCACCCACATCGTTCACCCTCCTGCATAGATCCTGCCACAGGTCGTCCCGCTGCTGGGCATGCTGTGGCACATGGCTGAACAACACCTCGTAGTTCTCATGGAGGTACGGGATGAGGACATCATCCTCCTGGTGGCTGTATGCTGGAAGGCATGTACGAGGCATTATCTGTAAGACATAATGATGGTGACAGGTCACAGTTTCAGAGATGTACAGAGATACTGCTGCACATACATTTCTATGACATCTAGTACATCTGCACAGTAATCTTTGCAAATCATCATGACACTGACACGACTGATGTGTTTGTGTCACACACATGTAACACCCGTTATGCATTGGATATCATCACCATATATGTGTGTCACCTCATTACAGTGTTCATACTCTGTGTGAATGCTGTCTTGATGTGGGCATGTCTATTTGCCTGCACTGGTGTTCTTACCTATCTGCACATGCCTGGATGTGTCCACGGTACTGCTGTTGACCTTGATGCTGTGTATATGTCACATATCAACACAGACACAGCCTTAATGGACTTGAGCAGTGACAATGCACACATATGCATGGACACCTGTACATGTATGTGTTTTGCCATATACATCTACACAGCACTGTACAGCTGTTCAACATCCTGCCATGGATCACCTGTGTTGCACATGTGATAGACATGGGACAATGGCTAGTCGGACGTCATTCGCAGGGATGGTTATCAACCATAGCATGTACAGGCAAGGTTTCCCAGCTGTAACAGACAGCCAGTATGTCACTGCGAGGTGCATCAGTACCACATTACTGATCCGGACAGTTGATACTACATCTACCATGCGGCCATCACACCATGTATGACTGGGATGACATGTGCAGCTTTGATAGACAGGGTTGCATGGTTTGGTGGGAGTATGTCACATGTATGGCACAGGGATCTGTCCAGCATGTGGCGATCCTAGTATTAGGACTGTGGCTGTCCATGACATATGTCTTACAAATCAGGATATGGACATGTAGCATCATCATGGTGTAGCAAATGTCTTTATGCAAGGTAGACAGCATGCTGCATAGTGGAGGTGAGGGTTGTGAAGGCTGGTATCGCCCATCCATGCATGGTCATTACCCCTTAAAGGTGATATGTGATCCAATATTGGTCACCCCAGTGCTGTATATGCCTGTCCAATGATCTCCATGCTCATGGATGGCACCCTGTCATGACATGGGTACCTCGTATGACTTCCCAAGGGGCCTGGAGATGTCACCAAGGTAGGGAGGTGTACTGCACAGCACCATCCCTTACACAGTGTCCATAATGTTGACCACAGCCTATGTGGTAGTTAATGGGTACAGGGATGTTCACCTAGCGGTGACAATGCTGATATCATCCATCAGAATGTGCACATATGTCACACACCTCACCTACACAGCCCATTCTGTATGTTGTTCACAACACTGACACAGCTATTCCTCATAGGTCATGGCCATTTACATCCTTACATACACAGATGCCTAACATTTGTCTGTGTGGTATGGGCTACAATGAGGGTGGAGTACATCACATTAACCCTGTTCTACTGTAGCTGGCACTGGTGTGATATGCACATGTCACTCTGGCACCTTTTGTAGTTGTGAGTCTGTCAACAGGCACTGGTAAAACACTCCTGTGACATACAAAGGTATTTGTAATCAAACATCCGTACTGTCTTGTACATCTGTACTGCTAACATCTACAGTGATAATGGTTCATGGACATGCACACCATACTCAGCAGGTGCCACCCATTATGACTGTCGTCACCACTTGTGGGTTGATATTATCCAACACCCTATCTGTATTGTATGGTCATGCTAGGCACTTGTTCAGAACATGAGCATGTCATGAGCTACTGATTAATATAGCACCCATTCCACACCATTTCCTACAGGTACACTGGCTGTCCTAATATTTCCAGCTTGCTTATGGTACAACAGCTGTTGTACACACGTAACGCACATATTCTGTGAGACATGGTTGTATATACAGGCATGTCCGACTGTCACGTACCAGTGCTATTGCCTGTCTATATGATGGATATGTCATACATGTGGCAATAGAGCAATTGTCTCATGTACACATTCAATGCTCACCTCCCAACATACGACACTACTGCTGGTTTTAATGCTGTCACCAACCCTGGCTGCACCTGACAGTCATGTGGGGATGTGTAACATTCCCAACACACCCCACTCATCACATAGTCTCACATGATCTCCACCACAGGCCACACATACGAGGACAACTTGTGCAGTACCTCTCCATACTCTGTGTAGGCACCAGAGGCAGCCCCCATCACGGAACACAACATCACCAACTTATAGCCCACAGACTCATGTGTGCCCATCACATACAGCCAATAGGGTGTTATAACATACACAGCACACCAGTTATAGGTGAGTCTGTAGGCGGTCACACTGCAGCTCCACACATCAGGTTACACAAGGTGATAGTTGCTTACATCTTGCTGTTGTGTAACTGGTTCTGCAACATAACCTATGCACCCATGCCACACATCACCAGGTATGATGTGACTGTCATTCTCCATGTTAGTGTGACTGCCCTGTGATGCCACTTCACAGTCTACGTGTGCAGGGACATGCAATAGCTCACCAGTGTTATAGCCCTGAAGGTGTGGGCCTAGCCCTGGGGAGCATTATGCATTCATCCGGACCCAATACCACTGTACAACGACTGACTGTGTCACTTCAACAGTTGCCTATGCTTCTGCTGTCATTTCACAGGCATCTGGTATCTGTCCGCTTTGACTGACATGGTCAAACACAATGCTTTGGCACAGATGACCTGCACCTCTCAGCCTGGGAGTACAGATCACATGTAAGGCTTTTGCTGCTTCTATACTGCCTGTCTTGCACAGTTTCCAATAACAGTCACCGGCAGAACGGGAACTGGCAAGCAGGACATGGGGTCATGTGACACATTGCTTGCATCTTCCTCTGTGACACACGCAGGCAAGGCACACCTTATAATGCACCACTCCAATATCTCTGCAGTGACTGGGACCTGCCTCTAGGCTCTGCACAGCACACCTGCAATGACAGGTTATAGACAGACCATATCTTTCAGGCACATACCTGGACCGGCACACCCACAGCTGGGTGTTCCCATATCCCACTATGTTGTACACACATCCTGGCTAGTTACTTAGCACAATGCATTAGAGGTGCACCACGTGCAACTAACTGTGTCCGGAGCTGCTATACACATTGTAACAAGCTACAGATTCAACAACATACCCCACGGTTACCAGACCTCATTTGTTGGTGTACTGGACAGTAGGGCTCAGACAGCTACTACTGATGTGTGACTGACACTACCACACACTTAACTGGGATAGCCACTTATGTACCGACACATCCATGAGTCATAACCTCCACTCAGCTGGATTGACCCATACACACCACCTCCAAGACCAACATTAACCTGGGCATGAACACTACCAACATGTGACTGGTGTTCCACACCTGGGATTATCCCCTCATTGGTGGATTCCAAACATATGCTAATCAACCTTGTTAGCCACATCCCGGCACCACACCCTTCACGGCATACACAATACATGAGTACTACAACACCTACTACAGACGTCTTATGACAGCGGTTGTTAACGTCATGACACCCGTGCAGATGAACAATGCACTTACAAATGCTGACACATACCCCAGTGCACTTCATTAGCACATACACGACTGCATGGATCATGCTATTCCAAACAGAGCCATGATGGTACACATCAGATAACAGATGCCACTCTGGTGGTCAAGTTCCATGGACATAATGTACAACAACAGGTGGAGGCCGTTGCACAGTGGTGTACAATCCCATGGGTGGGGTAGCTCACTGGTCAGCCTCGGTAGGGCCATGGGATCCCTCATCACATACTCCAAGACTAGCTACGTAAACATTACTGCAACACTTTCAGGGGTGTACCACAAGGCATTATGGTGGTATGTCAGTAGTCGTTGGCAACACCAACATCTGCTCTCACATACAACAGTCACTCAGGAATATTACAGACCCAGGTGATGTTGGCAACATGCTGGCGGATGGATTCAATGCTAACATTACACCCTCTCACTCACTAAAGGGCAACAATCCATGCAGGAACATTGCGGTGTCCCTGTGGTCACACATACACAGTACTAACCTGCACTCTATATGTCCTGGGACACTGGCCCCATGTCACCTTCCAAAGTACCAGGCTGTGATGTCCACAAACCTCTGAATGACATGTCTCCCCACTAGGCCACCATATTCAGTAATAGCCTTGTATCAGACATTGTGGCCCCTGAATGGCACACAGCAACATTTATCACACTCCACACAGGTGGCACCACAATGCATGAGTAGGACTATAGTCCTACACACCTGACTGGACTGTTCTGCACGGCTATGGGGCACATCATCAAGGACGTCATTCACAGAGACATTGTTGGGCTCCGGTCCTTTGATGCCACCCGGGTTAGACTTGTTAGGGCCAGAGCATGGCCCCTACACCTAGTGGACTCCTTTCATACAGTTACCAGGGTAGTTGATGATGGTACGGGAGTCCATACATCCTACATTGTCCTCTCATTGCCTTTCAGCACCATTCTCCATTCTGGTATTGACAACATACACATCCACCTGCACATCGTACCCTATGTCTCAGGATATTATGCAACGTGGCTCATGGACAGGACACACACAATGAGGGTAGCATACCATAGTACCTACTGCATTTCAGTTACATTTGCCATACCACAGTCCTCAGTCATTGGGCCCCTCATGTTCAGTATATGCTTCCCTGAGGTACAGCCTAGCACAGAGGGACTTTCCCTGCCTAGTTTTACAAACCCCTGCATACAAAGCGCCATGATTGATCCATCAGCTGATACTAACTCCATCCATATGGGTGTCACTGTGACAGATGCCCGATATGAATATCATGGCCTCAAGCTGCATGACACAAGGTGCATGAACATCACCTTTGCATTACACCATTCACCCACTGACTATTACATAGGTGGTAGTCCCCTACATACATGTCACATTGTACATGTTTGTAGTACACACGTATGTCAAACCCACTCCTGTGGTTACCGTATTGCCACTGTGGCATGGATATCTTTCTATGTGGCCACACTTATCTGTACTGGGTGTGTAGCTGGTACATAGGCACCAATTGTACCTCTGAACTCAAGATGTCTGCACACATTCAAGGGTACACCACCCCATTTAGGGTGTACCTTACACAACAGCTACAGATTTACATACCACACCATTAACACGCCATGACATTTACTGAGCTCCGACAGTTAAAGTATGCGGCTGAACTACGGACACCACATCTGTACACATTTGCATACTACATACTCAGGGGTGACCTCTGCTGAACGGACAGGGCCCATGTCCACAACAGTATTAATGGATATACTCCACATACACGACATAAGCAAGAGCCACTGTGAGCAACATGCTCATGGATATGTGCACACATGCAACAATGAGTAGGATGTGCTTGAGGGTTACATTCCCAAACCGGTCACTCACCTTGCTTTGGAACATGAGTCCTATGTACATCACGCAGGGACACTCAGTAGTACTGTACATGTGATACCTCCCTTGGTGGTTGGGAGACACATGTACGCCAGGGATCACTGCAGTGGCTGTACTGTGCAGAGTTGCAGGTAACACATGGCTCTGCTGTTCACAGGACACTACCCTAGAGAGGTGCCACTGGTGTGAACACTGTAGTTGTGCTTACACATAGACTTGCCAGACTTCATAGTACCCCACTATGAACCTGTGAAGCTATTACATGTCCTGTGTGCATGGTTACTTGGTAGCCCTTCCATTTAGATTAGCTATCATGCTATTACAATGTCCCATGCCTACAAGCCATATGTATCCTGTTATTGTACATGCCAATAGACGATACCTTTGGTATGCATGATATGCCTGTTATGCTGTGTAGAATATCTGACATATCTACCTACAATACTATACATTACACATATTTCACATAGTATCCCATAATGCAAAGCATACTTGCACAGCGGAACCACCTTAGACATGTCATTGTCGTTATATGCCCATACACATGCCTACTGTGACAGTATATCAACATATACTATCCCCTGCTATGACACGTACTTGTTGGACATACCCTACCACTGACAGCGGGTTGTATGGAAATGTTCTGTTTAAAGCCCTCATGTAGCATCCCTTGTGGTGTCTGTGATGTGTACCTTGTGGCCCACTGCTGGATGCACAGTTTCTACATGCATTAGTATGCTCAGCAAAAAGACATCACTACATAAATACCTTTTCCCACTTTATGCATTGCAAACACTTTTAATTTATGCAAACCAGGCTATACATACAGTAAATAATTAATAAAAAATATGCTATACATAAACTTACATACCGAGTGTTCTACATAACTTGTTATCGTTACGGACTTTCGTCTCTATCTCTCTCACACTGCTTAAACAGGTAGTTTGTATGAGCATACGGTTTGAATGTCTAGCAAGTCATCCTTATATACGTCGATACCTGTAACATGTGGTTTCCTCCCGCCAATTGGTGTTCCTGAGTGACTAATTACTTGCATATCAGCTGTGCAGCTACTCCATTCGCCAATTACGCGCCAACAATGGGGTATAATTTAATTCTCCACTTGGGCGTTGCCCATTTGCCCTGCCTTCAGGGAGACAGCCTGTATTGTGTTTTGTTATGTGTAATTGCAACTGCTATGCATAGAGACAATTATACTTTGGCTTCATGTCCCCCGTGGATTGTGTGTGACAGCTAGAGTATGTGGTTCAACATGTGGGTGTTCCTGTCATCCCAACGTCTGATAACGAACTATTGCAAACAAAACCTGTAACATCGCCGTTTGTTCCATTATATAACAGCTGCAATTTTGCATGGCGCCTTTAATTGTATCTCTCACAAGGTATGTTGACGGTTCTGCAGATGTAATTGACTAACTGGATGTTTGTGCTGTTATTGCAGTCTGTATTGCTATAGTTTCTAGTGTGGGGGATGTCGGTGGGTGTACGTAGCATATACAGGTTTGTGGGGCTTGCATTTCTACATATTCCAGGTTAGCACATACTTTTATCCTCAATACATACCTATTGTGGGACTTTGGCTACTTATCATATTGCATGTAGCATTTATGTGTCTTACATACAGGCATAACTATTTAATGCAACTATTACATTATATATGGGACATATTAATGTCCTACAATCCTGGACATTTTCCCTTTGTAATGTTTTATGTCAGGACACACCTGCCCAGGGAGGGGCTGTCCCTCCTAATGTGGGACAGGTGGTAACCGTATGCCTGCGGCTAGCTATACCCACACCTACCATAATGATCTACCTCCGAGTTGGCACTAACAGACACATGATGTGGACACACACACACATTACAGTCACACGGAGACGCACACGGCACCCTCAATACACACATACACAGACTACAGCGCTCACAAACACAGCTGAACACAGTACATACGTGGACCGCAACACCGGCAGCGGTAACTAAATGTCCCTTCATATCATCATACTATTACTCGCGGTTGTACTGTTCTGGTACTGTGTTCTTTCAGTCTTTCAGCCTCGTGGTTATGCATGTCGGTATGTTACACATTCCATAGTTGGCGGTATCCTATTTATTTGTACATCCGAGGTGTTATGAATGCCGTTGACCTATCTATATATATTTGCAGATATCGCTGACTCCATATATATCAACATATATCACTCTATCGCCCTTTCTATCTGTATTATATATATATGTATATATCTGTACATATATATATATATAGATATATATATATATATATATATATATATATATATATATATATATATATGTCTGATGGGGAAGTGACAAGCAAGCTACACCTTTCATTGTGTACTTGTTGGTGTATACTGTTTCCTGGACTCCGCACATTTGTGTCGGTACCTGTCACATTACACACCTGCCATAGGTTAGGGTTACCAGCTGTCCCACTCTGCGAGAGACAATCCCTCTTTGGGCAGTTGTGTCCTGCAAAATATTTGTGAACATGGCAAATGTCCTGGGATTTTAGAACATACTTATTTCCTATAGTTTATGTAATAGTTGCATAAAACAGTTATTCTGTATCTGAACCACCTATATGTTCTAGAAACAGAATAAGTAAGTAAACATTACAAGACTGAGCTTTTATCTAGGCAAAACAGTGAAGTTCTGCATTTCGTACAGGCCGGGTGTATGTTTCGGCCTGCAGACACCTGACGTATGTCCCACATTGGTCATTTGAAGAGGTGGCAACCCTACCATAGGTACATCTTGCCTAGCAATAGTGTTAGGTGATTCTATACATGATTGCGTGTTCTACACCTGGCAGTGGTCATTTTACCCTTCAGAGAAGGCGCTATTAGTACAGGGGTGAATAATGCTGGTTTCACCTGTTCTGGACATCATTGACCATGATCTGCACGATATTTGGTGTAGCTTATCCCTGTTTAGCGCATATCCATGTAGTCATATTTAAACGTCGCTTACCAGCAGTGGTCAATGCATATTCCCGGTAACGTGTGCTAAACATGATCTGCTGACCTGCATCCAACATGCACTACTCGTGCCTTCGGGATTACATTACATCCCTTGCAGGACGTGGGACTGGGAACATGCACGATGGTCACTGCATTTAACATATGGCCATCTGGGATTTGTACACATGTTATGTCATTTTGTACGTGGAGTATACTATGGCTGTTACTCCATACTGCACTCACATGGGTAACTCAGTTAGTTTACATATTGATGAGTCCAGTTAATGGTATGTCCATGTGATGTTTACTGGATGTGGTCTGGCATTGGGTATGTATATCTCAGTGAGCCACACACAATACTGTGCTACACCTTCTAATGACCATGGGTGGAGCATGCTGGGGTGATGAATACCTGTCATGGGTACACCACATGCCTTGACACAACATCCATGATTATATTATGTGCAGCCCCTCATTAACACAGCAGGGACTCTGTGCTGAATGTGTGCAGAACAGTGCTTACACACATGTGCTCCCACGATTGCCACTGCTCGTCTACGCGACAGTTGGTTACTCGATGTTGTGGCAACAGTGGACACTGTTTGCCCCATTTGGTGTATGGCCTCTGACAGTCGGCCGTGAACCTACCATTGTACCTGGGAACCTATACACACAGCACCACCATATGGTAATAGGCGCATGTACTGTTCAGGTGTTGACATTCCTTGTTCCTATAGCTGTTGTGTGTACAATGTTTGAGGGCTGCCTATGTGGGATTCACACAGTGGGCCACCTATACATTACAATTTACAGGTGACCGTGCTTGTCTGCCATCCATTTTACTGTGTGTGCAGGTGGAGAGGTGTGTCAGTCCGTAGGGGCCTACACTGTCAAAGTATGTGCTATACGTTCCCTCTTTGCCAAGGCATAGGCATATTGGGCATGCCTCCGTCTGCCTACTGGGGCTGGCACAGTGTGTTCATGGTCTGAATCTCTCTGTGCCTGTAATGGCCTTGGCAATTGCAGTGGGCTATGTGGGCCTTCACCATTTTGTCCCTGCTGCAGCTGTTTCCACAGGATCATATTATGTAGCATGGCACATACTATGACAATGTGGGCACACGTGCCTGGAGAGTACTGCAAGGCTCCACCAGATGTGTCCAAGCACCGGAACCGTGATTTCAGCATCCCGAACACACGCTCTATGATCATTCTGGTTTGTGCGTGTGCCTCATTATGGCGTTCTTGCATGGGTGTGTGTGCATTTCTGATGGGAGTCATCATCCACAGCTCCAGTGCATAGCCAGCATCCCCCACAAGGTGGCCATGTGGGATGTCCCCCCTGACAAATACCTGATACAGCTGTGAGACAAGCCAGATATGGGAGTCATGGTAGCTTCCAGGGCTGCCAGCACACACATCCATGATAATGCCCTGGGCATTGCACATGACCTGGCAGTTGATGGAGTGGAATTCCTTGCGGTTTATGTAGCACCTACCATGCTCACCGGGTGGTGACTTGATTTGTATGTGCGTGCAGTCTATCGCACCCAGTACCTCCGGGTAGTGTGCCACACGGTGGAAGTGACGCATATTGCTGGCCAACTCCTCCTGAGTTCGGGGGAAGTATATATGCTCATTGGCATGTGGTAACATGGCAACCAGGAACTGGTGTAGTACCCTGGATGCTGATGCCTGTGAGATCCCCATTATATCTCCAGTTGGCCTTTGAAAGGTACCTGTGGCTAGTATTTGCATGCTTACACATACCTTCGTGTCTACTGGAATGGGTTCCCCTCTGTAATTTCTGGTTCTCAGGCGTGGCTGGCACAGCTCCACTATTTGCTGTAAGATTTACCTGTCCACCCTGTAACGCTCTACTATCTCCAGGTAATGTTGCCCCTGGTAGGTTACCCTTGGTCTGAACACTCTTCTCCTCCTCCGGGGCCTGCGGTGGTTGTCGGCATCATCCTCCACAACACCGTCAGTCTCTAACACATGCTGATGAATCACAGCTATGGCAACTCCCATGTACATTTTAAAAGTTCCCCGTGTGTTTACACCTATGGTGCAGTGTTTGGGAATTCACAGGTGTGTGTAGGGTGCTTTCACACTTTATACTATTGTGCTGTGAACACCGATGATGTCATAGGGTGTGTATGTACGATCGTAGCTACAGGGTATCTTATGTGTTTTACTACCGGAACTACTATTGTGGTGCCTTTGGTGTTGAATTACATATGGCTGCCGTGGATTACCTCTTGACCTTCCCTTTACATTTCTGCATGTTCCACCTACCATTTTCTGGCATGCATCCAGCAGCCTGCTTTCATTTGTACTTTCCTAATCCTGGCGTATCTTGCGTAATGTGTGCTATTGCCGGTCTACTGTCGGTTTGCTTTGCTCTGCTATGACAGATCTCCTATCTTTGCAATCCAATGCCTCCCCTCCTTTCTTTGCATTCCGATGCCTCCCCTATCCTGTTTTGCAGGTTTCTGCGAGCAGACTTGTCAGCTGCCGTCGATTGGCCGTCGTGAGTTGATTGGTGTTGATTGCTCATTAGTACGCCAATTACTCTACTTTGGCATTTCCTTCTTTTCTTCCCTTGACCTTCCTGTTTGTGCTATTGTTCACGCTGCGTGCATCCGCTTACTGGGTTTTGGGCACTTTTTCATCCCTGTACACATGCGCTTTTGGGCACCATGTGTGCTCTCAACTAAACAATTCTATACCTTCCTCCCCACCCCTGTCCTGCAGCTTTGCTTAGCAATGGCCAGGCCAGTTTGCATTGCTCCAATGTGCTTGCTGCTACGGTGGCACACCCCTCTGCTGATGTCATGTATCTCCTCTGAGCCACTCCTCGGTATTATAGCGCTGCGCCGTATGGTTCAACCTTCATCTAGCGGGACATTTGCGATTCAGTATTATCTGCCGCATTTGCATGGCATTGACTACTTATTCATAGTTACTGCGCCGAACACTTTCGCAGGCCCTTAGCAACCCTTGCACCTTGGTTGTGGCGTTCCATGCCTACCATCGTGTATTATAGTGTAAACCTGATTTGTATTACATTGCGATTTTATGACATTTTTATATATTTTCTTTATGTTCCAGTTTGCGCACACATGCCCTGCGGTTGTACTGTGCGTTACTGTGGACATGACATTAAATGTTGTTTTTTAGGTGTTGTGCATCTTTTCTTATGCCATTGGCTGTGTATTTAGCCATTGGCATATGTTAACTTTGTAATACATGAGTCTGGTCCATTTCCAAAGCTCCGATGTTCTGTTTTGGAAAATGTAAACCGTGTTTTTTGGTTTACATTTCCGTGGGCTTACGCTACACCTGCACCACTTCATGAATCACTATCTGCTTTCATTTGCATGGTGCGACACTGTGCATGGGGTGATTAGCATACCTATGCTGAGGGCTGCACAGTTCTTGTGTACACCGGTAGTGCACATGGTATTGGATCGTACCTGAATCACTCGACGGCCATATTTGGTGTTATTCCGCCTACGCTATGCCTGCACCTGGCGCAAGCTTCATGAATCCCTGGGAATGTCTAGTATGTTGCATTCCCTGGTAGTTTTTTTTTTTTTTTACAATCTGAAACAATTGTTGCTCTTGAACTTACATTGTGAATAATTCCCTTACTAATGGTGTTGAGTCATTATTATCCCAGTTTGTTTCTGGTACATTTAAGTTGCATTTTAAAAGGTAGGTTGTCATTTGAAACCATATATCTGTTCTCCATCACTATTATTGTTGTTGGCTTCCTGTTGTCTCTCTCCTTTTATTTTCTGTTTCTTTTCTTTCTTTCTGTTATTCTTTATTTCTGTAGGCCATTGTACTAGAGATGGTAATTATTTTAAAATAACTTTACCATCCACATTATATTCTATAATTTAACTCTTTGCCTGCAGGCTGTGAAATATCCTGGAACTGCATGGTTGAACCAATGGTTTTGGTGCCATGATATCTAATTATTTTGCATTGTTTTTTATTTTAAAATCAGCATGAAGCAGTTTTAAAACAAGAAAAAAATTAAACTCAATTAAATTAATTAATTAATTAATTAATTAATTTAATTGGTTTAATTAAATTAATTAAGTAAACAGTGTGTGAGAGATAATTCTTTAGCTACTACAGTAAATGCATTAGCCAAACAATTTACTGTGAAGCTTCTCATTAAAATCAAAGAGAAATGTAAACCAGAAGTGAAAGGTCATCCTATATATTAGCATGAATTATCACCTGTACCCCACAAACATAGTTACAAAACACAGTCAACTGTTGTTATATTACTATGCACTGTAAGCAACCACAGGTAGTTGCTCTCAGCAACCAATTCTTCTGCTTTCCTGGCAATATCTATTTAAATGACCAGAAACTGGTTACTAAGGGGTGATAAACTGGTTGCTAAGAACTAATTATAGTGTTTTTCTGGTAATCTCTAGTCATGTGACTAGACTGCTGGCAGCTCCAGACATATGTATCTTCTGGAAAGGTTTTCTCTTGCAGGGAAGCTGTATTAACATTTCTGGCAAGGTAATATAGAGAATGGTGAGTAGTAATAACAGTAGCCTCTGCTAATTGTAAAATACAGATTTTTTTTTCCTACTTCTATGATATTCGATGTGGAAGATGCCTTGTAGCAGTAACTTGAAATGGCTATATTAAATACTTCTGGTGATCACAGGTGATTAGCAAAGTGAATATCAGTATGGGCTGGCAGTCAGTGGAAGAAAGTAGAGTGAAGGCTCCAGAATGTCACATTAGACTGACCATTGTTGTGAGTTGATGGGGAGGATGTTAGATCGTACTATCTGAAAGATCCAAGTTGAAATACATTTTTTAAGATTGTTAGTTCTTTTTCCTGGTAGAAAACCAGATAGATCTGTAGATGGTGGTAGCAGCACACAATTCCCATAATATAATACTCTTGCATTTCTTTCATTTTGTAAGTAAATTTTTACTGAACTTATCTCTGAGTTGGGGTTCCCAATAGCAGCCAGAGACAATGCATTAATATGACTATTATTTCACCACTTTTGGCAAGCATACATTACATATAATTACCAGACATGTCTGTCTGTTTGGAGTGGGTGGCAATTGTCAGTCAAATATAAAGTTGTGTTGCACAGGAAACTGTGAGGTTAGAATTGCAGTCTTAAAGGGCTTTGTAGTTGAAGTTTTTATCTCCTCAAAATGTTGTACTTAAATCTCAAAGTGGGATAGTGATACAGTGTTTCCATGAAAAGACCCAGTGAATTTAGTTCATCACCTGGATTCAGCAAGCAGCTGTGCAGGAATAAGTTATTCCTGCACAGCAGGGACTGTTCCTTTTCAGCATGGCAACACGCCATGCATATGTATGAAGACGCGCTGCCATGCTCTAAAATGGACATAGTTCCATGTACGAGCAGAGATCTCACAATACACACAACCCCTGCACTCCAGAATTGCCTTTCGGCAATTTAAAATGAGTGAGAATGCTCGTAAAACCCCCAACACATCAGGGTAAGAAATCTGGTCAAAGCCATAAGGGAGAATCATCCCTACCAAACCAAAAGTTGATAGAATAACAGCTGTAGCATAAGCACATAATGCACACCTCCCAAGCTGTAAGAATAAGGAATGTGGACAAAGCCAAAAGGGACAATTGCCTCACAAAGCAGAAAGCTGTTAGAATAAAAAGTTCAGCATTATCAGGGATATTCTGAAGGGTACAAATAAAAAAACATAACAAATATATATGTTTTTTTAAATGCAATAAAGTTTAAGCCTAGCTGAGTGGGTGTGCCCATTGCTTGGCTACGCACAGTCCAGCTTAAACAGCACAAGAAGTTAAATAGCAAGAGACATCCACCAAAAGCAGTGTCACAATAGTGTAGTGGTTAGAGCATAAGCTTTATAAACAGACATTTCTCGTTTGATTCCACACTGTAACCAATTTGCATTTTACATGTGAAAGCAGTACATAAACATTTTTATCATAATTAGCTGCTAAATAACATAAATTTGTTAATCAGAGTACTGTAGTAGGTTCAGATGTGAGGTGTCAGTTTAATAAAGTTGAAACCCCCCCCCCCGTATAAACACATGTGCCCCATACAGTATAGTTACACATGAATAAATGTAATGAAAGCACATTGGGGATGTCAGGGACAGTAAACACATGTATAATATGTAATGAATGATGAATCAATCCCATACAGCAGATAGCATGTAAAATAAAAAATAAGCAATGCTAAGCATTGCATGGCTCTGCTTACCAGGTGTAAGCATTGTGTAAATATGACTGCTAAGCAATGAGTAGCCCAGCTAAGTGAATTTGCCCATTGGTATGCAGTGCTGAACCTGCCCTTTAAACACTGCCAACTTTAGCTAAGCAGATTGCCCATAGCTTAGCTCAGTATATTCAAAACCATCCAATCATGACAAAAGGCAGGAATTTGGCCATATTTAAACCCCACAGGTGGGAATACAGCTCATAACTGATTGCAGCTTCCCACTGTAGGCAGTATGACAGGTGTTGGTGAGGGCATGTGCTTCTGGGCACAGCACTGGGGCATACAGGAGTCATGGAGTCAAGGTCATGGTAGGACTCCTGGTAAATAACCATGATGAGAGACTGCTGCAGGGCCAGTACCAGGGCTCCCAATATAAAGCAGAAGCCTGGGGCCATCTCGCCCCTGATCTCACCAGTGTATATATAACTGGACAACAATTACGTGCTCTTGATAAATATAACTGTGAATCAAAGGGGGTTGTTTATTTGGCTTCATGTGAAAAATGCACATGTTTCTACATGGGCAAAACAGAGCGTTCATTAAAGCAACACATTTACGAACACACTTGCAACATTCGTAAAAAGAATTTTAATAATGCCTTAGCAAAACACATAGCTGAGAATATGAATCATTCATTTCTCTTTTTTATTTTAGAACAAGTAGTCCCTGATAAGAGAGGTGGTCCTTGGTCCTTAAAACTAGAGGAAAAAGAGCTATGGTGGCAATTACGTTTAGGTTCATTCAATTTTCCTGGACTGAATTACAATTGTAATGTAAAATGCTTATTGAATTTGAAAGCTTTGGATAGGTAGATTAACCCAGAACTGTATTCAGAATGTTTAACAACTATGGTAAAAAAGTTCTCATTTACCTTTAATTTTGTATGGAGGAAGTGATGTCAATATTACAAACAGTATTTAAATGTTTTTTTTTCACTTTTTAAATTTGTATCTGATGAAGTTTGAATATTTTATCAAATGAAAGCGTTTATATAAACTTTTATTAAGTGGACAGCCTGCAATGTCTTTTTTTGTTTATACAACTTTGTAAGTTTATAAGAGCAATATTCAAAATATGCCCCTATTTGTGCTCCCATGTTGTCAAGCTTTTTCCAGATGTTGTGCATTAAGAGATTGAGAGGTATGTGCATAATTTTAACTAGGAATCTGGGAATATGTGTAGAAACAGTCAGGTAGTGTTAACAAACATTCTGCCACAGGTCTTTCAGATAAAGAAAACTAACTGCCTGGCAATAAAGTTTTAAATCCTGGACTGGTTGTGTTTACTCTGGAATTGTATGGCCTGACATGTAGCATTCACCAAGATCTGATATCTCAATAGTACTGTAGTGTCAACCATTGTTTCTCACACTGTGCTACATAAAAATATGTCTAGGAATGTCTGTATAAGACTGTTGTAATTACAAGGTCAGATTGTACAACCAAGAGAGACTTAGACAGAAAACACAAAAAAGACAGCGGTTTCTAAATAGCTCACTCTGATGAAACAGAAATTGCTGTATTTTTAGCAGACATAGCCATGGTTCAAATCTTGGGAGTTGTAGTAAGCTGTTTGCATAATCATACCTCTCAACTGTACATACTTTCCCAGAATGTCCAGATAACTGGCTCGTATTTTTGGCCTGTTCCTCTTTTTTTCTGGGAAATCACTGGGATGATCTCAGGATTGTAGTCACCAAATAATGACATAAATTTGAGTATCAGACCTGAAATCCTTCAGAAAATGTATATTAAAACAAATCCTGTTACTCTAGCAACTAAAAGTTTATAAGAGCAATATTTAAAATATGTCCCTGTTTGTACACCCATTTTGTTAAGCATTGTCCAGATGTTGTGCATTAAGAGGTTGAGAGGTATGTGCATAATTTTAACTAGGAATCTAGGAATATGTATAGAAACAGTCAGGTGGTGTTAACAAACATTCCCTCCACAGGTCTACCAGGTAACAGAAGTAGAATTTAGCTATAAGACAGTTGAAGTATACACTGTGTACAAACATACCACTGCCCAAACCAAGGCCATAGGGTGTTGTAATAATACCTGTAGAGTAATGATTAGAGGAATGATCATTAAAGTTGTAAGTACTGCAAGGATATACCATTGCACACTGAGCTAATAGAAGGAAGGACACTGAGGAAACCCGAAGCTTTAATATATAACATTAAGTATCCTGTTTTTTGTTTATTTTGATCGTTATTTCTCTGTTATTTATAGCACTTTGTGTACTGTGTATTTTCTAGCTAGTTTCACTGTGTGTGAGGTATTAACTGGAAATTGTCCACTTTTATTAAGCATCTGTTGGGTTGTTTGTTTCTGATAACTTGTTGCAGTTAAACTCTTTTTTCTAGAGGCTCCTTTAGCTGTTTAAAACTTTCATTTAAAGGCTCACTGCTGCTTTTCAGCTGTGAGAAACATTTCTGCAGTTTGTTCTAAGTAGTGGGGATATTTGTAGCATTTCCATATTCAGGCTTGTATTTGGGCGTAGTGTTTGTGGAGGCTGTGTGTCTGCGCACATATTCAGGGACATCTTGGTTTAGCCAAAGCCATCAGGCATTTCAATGAGAGAGAATTGTTTGAGGTCATTGGCTGACTGAGATCACCTGGACTACAGCTTAGACTAAGCACCTCATTGGTTCTTTTGAGATTTCTTTCTTAAAAGCTGTCTCAGGTTTCAACCTTCTGTTACCTAAGAAGTTCAGTTGTGAAAAAATAAATAAATAAATAAAATGTATCTGCTTTTACTGTATTTGTGTTTCTTCCTACTTTATTTTGCTTTTGCATCATTTTAAAAGTATTCAATTGTATTTATTACTGCTTGGTGTAACTCATTCTAAGCCTTTTAGTTTAAGCACTTGGGCTTCAGACCAGTTGTTTTACATTAAGAAGGTTTGTGGTCTGCACTGTAGTGGCAGAACATGTAGCTTACATCCTTCTAAGTTGGGAACTGCTGATTGAGGGCTCAGTGTCTGTTATTTTAAAAGTGTATTAATTCTGGTTAAGCACTTGGGCTTCAGGCCAGTTATTTTACATTAAGAGGGTTTGTGGTCTGCACTCTTGTGGGAGGAGAGGATGGACTCTGCCCATCTGAGCTGGGAATTTCTGGTTAAAGGCTTATAGTGCCTGCATATTTGAACTGCTTCTTACTGAAATTAGTACACCTTGTTTGCTGTAGCATAGACTAGATCCAGGCCTGCTGAATCTAGCTTTGTTTGTATAACTTGAGCACTAATCCAGGCATTCTTTAAAGTATTCAATTGTATTTATTACTGCTTGGTAGTAACTTGATTAAAGTGTAGCTATCATTCTAAGTCTTTTGGATTAAGCACTTGGGCTTCAGACCAGTTGTTTTACATTAGGAAGGTGTGTGGCCTGCACTGTGGTGGCAGGACAGGTAGCTTACATCCTTCTAAGTTGGGAACTGATGATTGAGGGCTCAGTGTCTGTTATTCTAAAATTGTATTAGTTCTGGTTTAAGCACTTGGGCTTCAGGCCAGTTATTTTACATTAAGAAGGTTTGTGGTCTGCACTCTTGTGGGAGGAGAGTCTGGACTCTGCCCTTCTGAGCTGGGAATTTCTGGTTAAAGGATTATAGTGCCTGCATATTTGAACTGTTTCTTACTGAAATTGGTACACCTTGTTTGCTGTAGCATACACTAGATCCAGGCCTGCTGAATCTAGCTTTGTTTGTATGCTTGTTGTTTGTTTGCTTGTTATTTCCCTGAAATGCTAATTCCACCTAAAACGCAGCTTTTCAGTGCTTCTGTGGATCCCTCGTGATACCTGCATTGCTTACTGTACTTATTTCCTTGTTTCACTTGAAAGAAAGTTACTGTTTGTCGTTTTTGCATTTAAGTTACCTGTAACACATTGCATTTAAGTTAGCTGGCACTTGCTCACTAAAGCAATTATATAAGTCAGCACTAAAAAATTAAAAGCACTACACCCTCACAAACTCCCCTTGAGTACCTTGTTCCCCACTGGCCCTTTTTTCAATTATAAAGGAATTCCCAATACAATTCTATCATGAAAACCACAGCTGGAAAAACAGGCTGGAACCAACGTTTCTTGTGTTCAACAATTTATTTTCCACAAGGTCATGAAGAGATAAACAAGTAGCTCTATTGTATAATCCACAAAGTCAGAAAATCACGAAGAAATAAAACAAGTAGATCAAGCGCTTTCGCCCGGGCTCTCCCGGGCTATATCAAGATACTTTAACTCAATAAATCATTTACTTATATACAAATTCTTTAATTGATTAATTATTTGATTGTTTCATTAAAACAATTTTTATTGTTAAAACCCTTTTAAAATGTTTTCGTGCTTAAAGCTATCTCCTTTTCATAAAATGCCCCATGGGTGTTACCTACAAAATATATATGTTTCTGTATATTATAAGATACTTTATATGTTCCGAATACTTATTGCTTGTTGTGCAGCTTGTGTAAAGTATAGTATAGTAGTTTAATTTATTATTTATTTATAGATCATAAAAAAATAAATAGAATAAGAGAATATTTATTAATATAGAAACTATACCAATTCAACAACAATAAATAACAATATAAAAGTACCTTTTTTATAATAATAATAAATAAGCCTGAGTACAAATCCATGAAATGCTAGTGTTGTACCAAGTTAATTCAGGAAAATTTTATTGTAAAATAAATTGCAACAACACTATGATTTATTGAGTTAAAGTATCTTGATAAAGCCCGGGAGAGCCCGGGCGAAAGCGCTTGATCTACTTGTTTTATTTCTTCGTGATTTTCTGACTTTGTGGATTATACAATAGAGCTACTTGTTTATCTCTTCGTGACCTTGTGGAAAATAAATTGTTGAACACAAGAAACGTTGGTTCCAGCCTGTTTTTCCAGCTGTGGTTTTCGTGATTTACCAAGAGGTTGTCCTGCAGTTGTTTTTTTGCTTACTAGTTTCTGTTCTACATGGCGGAAGACGCAGGAACCCCAGATTTTAATAACACGCCTATCATCTTGGCAGATGACAACAATTTGAATGATGATGCGCCAGTAACACGGGGAGAATTTAGGCAAGTGATCTGCCTACTCTCACAGCTAAGCGGATTACTGACAAAAGAAAGTAACGCTAGTTCTAAAGTACCACCACCAAACCAACAAGAACTATTAAATGAGAAAGAACCAACAGTCAAAAGAAAAAGACTTTCAACTGAAGTATTTGAAGACGAGCGTTCACACAACCAAAACGCTCCAAACTCACGACACAAGGGTCCGTATTCAAACCAAGGACAGCAAACGAAGGATTTTAATTTAAAAAAATGGACTAGCAAACATGTTTGAATTTTACTGAAGACTCATTCTTCAGACGTCGATGGGTTTAATGTGAATCACTACTAAAGTAATAATGATGATTCATAACCCAAGACTAACTCTGTGTATTAGAAATGTTGTCAAGGCAGTTTTACAAGCACGTTGAGTTGCCGATGACGTTCTAGTACATCGTCAGGTTTATTTATGTTTAGATCGCTTTTTGCGATTTATCCTTTCACATAAAACTTCTGAATTTCATAAGAAGCATTACTTTTAAGTTGTGTGACAGATTTTTATTATTAGGTTCAATGTGTATATGGGAACTTATGGCACATTAGACGGCCCTATAAACAATATCATATTTTGATCTATGTTTTGTTGAAAGTGTTGTGTATCGCACTCAAGAGACTATGTTTAGATACTTTACATGAACTATGGCTTTAAGAGTTTAAAAGCATGATGTGCCACGTTGACCAATGGAATTAGACTGTAGGTTTTATAAAGGTTTTTTAAGCAGTTTTTAAATGTTATAGAGTTTGATAAAGCCTTATGGCGAAAGCGCTCACTCACTTTTATGAATAAATACTTTCGTACCTGCAAGTAGAGCATCCAGCGTTTTATTTACTGGACTTTTGGATTACAGTTATCGTTTTATTGCCATCAGGGGTACCGGCTTTTTTGAGTTGGTTTTTTACATTTTGTTTTCATCAGCGTGATACCCCGTCTCTGTTTGTGACTGCTCTGCATTGGGATTGTGCATTGTGTTATATATTTTTCGTCGGAGCAGTTACTGAAGAGGATGGCGAACGAGGGCAGCACCAATATAGAACTTCCTTATGTTCCGACTACTTTGGATAGTACCAGCAAGTTTGTACAACGTTTTCAAGTTTGTGTGACTGGGGAAACCAATGTGTTATTGGATTTTGAACCCAATGTTGATGGAGAATGGAACAACCGAACTGAAGTAAGTAACTTCAATGTTACTCGAGACCTAGCTGAACTTGAGACTGCATTTGTTAAACTAAAGAGGTTACAGGTCCAAAGGCAGTATTTTGAAGTGTGTTTACTAAAGCGTATTATACCACGTGGGCTCCGTGTTTTAAAGATGCCCACTTCTGGTAACCACTTCCCGGACCTATTATATCGCTGGCAGCAATTAAATCTAGAACTGAGCTTCAGTTATATGAGGCTGTTAATTGATTTTCACCTGCCCGAAGAAGAACTTCTGAGAACAGAGGTCAACAAAATGTTTAATGACTTTAAAACTAAATATACTGAAAATGTACATACAGCTAAGTTAGAGAAAGTATTGGATGATGTATTATTGGTGGAAAAAAGGATGTTTGATCAAAAAAAGAGTAAGATAACACGTGACATGCGTGATTTCAAAAACAATCACGTATTTACTTGGCCTAGAGATAGGAATTTAGGACATTCAAGTAATATCTCTAACAATGTACAGCAGAGGCACACTGAACACCAGGCCAGGAATAATATTCCTATAGAACCACACTTAGAGACTAATACCAACCAGGCTAGTGTCAATGAGACTCTTCGACAAACCTGTACAGTTTCCGATAGGAACGTTACTGATGAAGCGCCTAGTGAGATTAATGTTAATACTAGTGTGAATTCAAATAGGCAACACATATTGATACATAATAATGGCAGGACCAGAGAAGATACCACTCGTCTACAATCAGATGATAGTCTGGCTGGGTGTATCACTGATGTACAGAGGTCAGGAGCTGCGGTAGTTAGACCCAAATCCAATAGCTCAGTTTTACCTGCACCCTCCCCATTGCCCAGCAATATTTTTTAGAGAAGAAAAGGTCCAACAGCAGGGGGAGGCAGAAAAGGAAAGGGTCCACAGAAGAACCACCCCAAGGCCCCACTATAAAGAAAATGTGGGGGAGACAGAATCCTTAGTTATTAACCTTTCGAACAGGATATTGAGTGTATATGAAGAGCAAGTTTTAAACAAAGGACTGGGCTTTATTCCTACTAAAGAAAGTAATTTAGTGGATACGATCATAGACACTAAAATGTATATTCGGAATATACAACTCAAACTTGATTTTGGACAAAATAGCCCACTTAATGAAGTGAATAAGTTCCGCAGCAACAGTGTTTATATTCCACAGTTGCACCCGACAGTCGAAGTATTTGGGAATGTGTTAGAGGATGATATATACAAACTTTTTCATGAGAAATCAAAGAATAAACATGGACAGAATCTTAATTACAATCAAAGACAAGCCCTACGTAGCCTGAAAGATGACAGGTCCATCACTATCAGGCCTGCTGATAAGGGTGGACCGATAGTTGTAATGGATACTAGATATTATGAACAGAAGATGTATGATATGCTCAATGATGAACAAACATATCATAAAATTAACCAGGATGAACTGGTAAATAAGGTTTTTAGGGTCTACCATACATTAGATGACCTGGTTATGTCATTTGATATAACTGAACAACTGTATGGTTATCTGAAGGTTAAGGATCCAATCATACCTGTAATACAAGGCCTGCCCAAGGTCCACAAAAATAAAGAAGATCCTCCGATGAGACCAATTGTGGCAGGCCAGGGTTGGGTAACAGAACCCATGTCCTTATTCTTGGAAGATACCTTGAGGCCTCTGGTGAATAAGAATAAGATTATTCTTAGAGATAGTAAACAATTTTTGGTAGATCTATATACCCACACGCATAATTTATCGGATGACCAACCATTCCTTATGGTCACATTGGATGTTGTGAGTTTATTCACAGTGATCCCGAATGATATAGGTATCAGATACATCACCGAATATTTGAGAGAACACTCTGAACTGTCAGCATGTAAAATAGACCTTATCACACTCCTTCTTGAAACGGTTCTCACCAACAATATATTTGTATTCAATGAAGACATGTATCTACAGAGGGATGGCGTAGCTATGGGCACGTCTTGTGCCAATAGCTACGCCAACCTTGTGATGGCAAGATGGGAAAACCAATTTCTTCTTGGGATGTCACAATTCAGAGAGTACATAGGCATGTATTGCCGTTTTGTGGATGACCTGTTTTTGTTATGGTTGGGGGACGAGGTTTCATTGAGAAATTTTGTGAGTTACCTCGAGTCAACGACTGAATTCTTGAAGTTCACTATTAATTTCTCTCATGATCATATCTCATTTTTAGATGTGGACATTGTTCGCATGTTGAATGGGATGCTTAACACCTCTATATTTAGGAAGAACTGTCAAAGGAACAACCTTTTACATAGACACAGCATGCACCCACGACATGTATTTAGTAATGTCCTTAAGGGACAATTTATGAGAGTGTCCAGACTCAACTCTGATTTTTCCCAATATGAGGATGGAATACAGGAAATGAAGAAAAGATTTTTAGAGAGGGGCTATGGTGGAAATGAAATATCTGAGACGATTGGAACAGTCGGTTCATTGCGCTCAAGTAGCGCTAGACCATATTTCAGCCAGTACATGGAACCACAGGGAAATAAGAACACGCTGAATATTGAAGTCAGTGCTAAATTAAATTTCAGCAAGATGAGCTTAGAGGTTAAAAAAGCCATGCAAAGACGATGGGATATCTTAGGGTCCGATAGGGAAGTCAGTAATGTGGTAGGCCCCATACCACGTGTAACCTTTAAGAATCATCCTAACTTAAAAAGCATATTATGCAGACCAAGAAGCATGTTGCACAACAATAGCACTACGAATATTAATACCATACCTTGCGGCAGGTGCAATCAATGCCGCTTTATATGCAAAGACACGATGTTTATACACCCGTTAACTAAACGAGTCTTTTATTTCAACACAAACACTACTTGTGAAAGTAAAAACATTATATACGTTGCTAAATGTATTGCATGTGAAGCTTACTACGTAGGGAAGACCAATCGGATGTTGAAAGAACGTGTCAGAGAACATAATTACCTAACTAGGATAGGCTCAGACCTCAATGCCCTGGCAAGACATCATAAAACGAAGGGGATAGAACATACATTTAGGTTTTATGTTATCCAAACAATTTTTCAAAGTTTCAGAGGAGGTGATTTGATAAATAGGACCCTGGAGAATGAAACTAGATGGATCATCAGATGGAGATCAGACAGACCACCTGGCCTTAATGATAAAGTCCAAATTAAACCTTTTTTGAAAAATAGAAGATTACACAAAGTTAAGTAGTTTATTGATCCACCATCTATAATCATGTTTAATTCAGATACTTTAAGGGCTAGATATAGTGCTTTAAATTTCTTTTTTAGAGATAGAAGCCCCAGAAACTTCCATAAGGATTTATTTTGAGAGCTATACCTCTGAAGAGAGAAGGTAACATGTATTTCTACGATATATGAGTTTTAGTGTAAAAATGATCTACCCCTGAGTTAGCTTTGTTAGATGACATTCTCTGTGATATTTTTAGATTTGTTATATTTTTATTTTTTATATTCTATATAATGGATGTCTTACAGGCCAGGATGGTGTCTTGGGTTGATTGATATTTCTGTGAGTTGCCTGTTGCATCTCATAAACACTTTATAAATAGCCAAATACTGCTATATAAATGCTAGTGCACGTCTAGAGAGGATTAGGTCTACTGTAGACGTACATATGGTCTAACTCATTATGTTTACAGGGAGCGTGCTACGAGTATGGCATGCCGTTAATATTGTTTTAACATAGTGTATGGCATGAATGCTACTTTAGAGAGACACCCTGTTCACAGACGCAATACGAGATTTGTGATATACACACTTCAGGTAGGAATATATCACTTAATTCAAGTAGTTTTCACTAAACTGGACAGTATTGTAGGCACGTTTTTGTGGGTTGTACCTATTTGGGCTATACACGTGGTACGTCATTTTAACAAGAGTGTGCTCCAAGTGTTTAACTGTGAGGAGGTTTTATTATGACATATACCGTTGGTTCAGTTTGTCGACTGAACTTGATGATATGAAAATGATATGAGATGATCGCTATGTTTTTTCACTGTGAATTTAATACCTACCATGAATGTGGTAATCGAAGGATGTTTTGATCGCTGTTTAGCGAATCGAACTATCTCTTGAAATGTCACCTTCATCAAGACATGTGTAGCAAAATGAGAGGTTATTAAGGTCAACACCCATTAAGCCACTAAGAGAAATGTAAGCTTAAGTAGGTATGCATATTTTAAATGAGTGTACATCTTTATATTTTTTATATATTATTTTTTGACACACAGAAAATGTTTGAATTTTACTGAAGACTCATTCTTCAGACGTCGATGGGTTTAATGTGAATCACTACTAAAGTAATAATGATGATTCATAACCCAAGACTAACTCTGTGTATTAGAAATGTTGTCAAGGCAGTTTTACAAGCACGTTGAGTTGCCGATGACGTTCTAGTACATCGTCAGGTTTATTTATGTTTAGATCGCTTTTTGCGATTTATCCTTTCACATAAAACTTCTGAATTTCATAAGAAGCATTACTTTTAAGTTGTGTGACAGATTTTTATTATTAGGTTCAATGTGTATATGGGAACTTATGGCACATTAGACGGCCCTATAAACAATATCATATTTTGATCTATGTTTTGTTGAAAGTGTTGTGTATCGCACTCAAGAGACTATGTTTAGATACTTTACATGAACTATGGCTTTAAGAGTTTAAAAGCATGATGTGCCACGTTGACCAATGGAATTAGACTGTAGGTTTTATAAAGGTTTTTTAAGCAGTTTTTAAATGTTATAGAGTTTGATAAAGCCTTATGGCGAAAGCGCTCACTCACTTTTATGAATAAATACTTTCGTACCTGCAAGTAGAGCATCCAGCGTTTTATTTACTGGACTTTTGGATTACAGTTATCGTTTTATTGCCATCAGGGTACCGGCTTTTTTGAGTTGGTTTTTTACATTTTGTTTTCATCAGCGTGATACCCCGTCTCTGTTTGTGACTGCTCTGCATTGGGATTGTGCATTGTGTTATATATTTTTCGTCGGAGCAGTTACTGAAGAGGATGGCGAACGAGGGCAGCACCAATATAGAACTTCCTTATGTTCCGACTACTTTGGATAGTACCAGCAAGTTTGTACAACGTTTTCAAGTTTGTGTGACTGGGGAAACCAATGTGTTATTGGATTTTGAACCCAATGTTGATGGAGAATGGAACAACCGAACTGAAGTAAGTAACTTCAATGTTACTCGAGACCTAGCTGAACTTGAGACTGCATTTGTTAAACTAAAGAGGTTACAGGTCCAAAGGCAGTATTTTGAAGTGTGTTTACTAAAGCGTATTATACCACGTGGGCTCCGTGTTTTAAAGATGCCCACTTCTGGTAACCACTTCCCGGACCTATTATATCGCTGGCAGCAATTAAATCTAGAACTGAGCTTCAGTTATATGAGGCTGTTAATTGATTTTCACCTGCCCGAAGAAGAACTTCTGAGAACAGAGGTCAACAAAATGTTTAATGACTTTAAAACTAAATATACTGAAAATGTACATACAGCTAAGTTAGAGAAAGTATTGGATGATGTATTATTGGTGGAAAAAAGGATGTTTGATCAAAAAAAGAGTAAGATAACACGTGACATGCGTGATTTCAAAAACAATCACGTATTTACTTGGCCTAGAGATAGGAATTTAGGACATTCAAGTAATATCTCTAACAATGTACAGCAGAGGCACACTGAACACCAGGCCAGGAATAATATTCCTATAGAACCACACTTAGAGACTAATACCAACCAGGCTAGTGTCAATGAGACTCTTCGACAAACCTGTACAGTTTCCGATAGGAACGTTACTGATGAAGCGCCTAGTGAGATTAATGTTAATACTAGTGTGAATTCAAATAGGCAACACATATTGATACATAATAATGGCAGGACCAGAGAAGATACCACTCGTCTACAATCAGATGATAGTCTGGCTGGGTGTATCACTGATGTACAGAGGTCAGGAGCTGCGGTAGTTAGACCCAAATCCAATAGCTCAGTTTTACCTGCACCCCTCCCCATTGCCCAGCAATATTTTTTAGAGAAGAAAAGGTCCAACAGCAGGGGGAGGCAGAAAAGGAAAGGGTCCACAGAAGAACCACCCCAAGGCCCCACTATAAAGAAAATGTGGGGGAGACAGAATCCTTAGTTATTAACCTTTCGAACAGGATATTGAGTGTATATGAAGAGCAAGTTTTAAACAAAGGACTGGGCTTTATTCCTACTAAAGAAAGTAATTTAGTGGATACGATCATAGACACTAAAATGTATATTCGGAATATACAACTCAAACTTGATTTTGGACAAAATAGCCCACTTAATGAAGTGAATAAGTTCCGCAGCAACAGTGTTTATATTCCACAGTTGCACCCGACAGTCGAAGTATTTGGGAATGTGTTAGAGGATGATATATACAAACTTTTTCATGAGAAATCAAAGAATAAACATGGACAGAATCTTAATTACAATCAAAGACAAGCCCTACGTAGCCTGAAAGATGACAGGTCCATCACTATCAGGCCTGCTGATAAGGGTGGACCGATAGTTGTAATGGATACTAGATATTATGAACAGAAGATGTATGATATGCTCAATGATGAACAAACATATCATAAAATTAACCAGGATGAACTGGTAAATAAGGTTTTAGGGTCTACCATACATTAGATGACCTGGTTATGTCATTTGATATAACTGAACAACTGTATGGTTATCTGAAGGTTAAGGATCCAATCATACCTGTAATACAAGGCCTGCCCAAGGTCCACAAAAATAAAGAAGATCCTCCGATGAGACCAATTGTGGCAGGCCAGGGTTGGGTAACAGAACCCATGTCCTTATTCTTGGAAGATACCTTGAGGCCTCTGGTGAATAAGAATAAGATTATTCTTAGAGATAGTAAACAATTTTTGGTAGATCTATATACCCACACGCATAATTTATCGGATGACCAACCATTCCTTATGGTCACATTGGATGTTGTGAGTTTATTCACAGTGATCCCGAATGATATAGGTATCAGATACATCACCGAATATTTGAGAGAACACTCTGAACTGTCAGCATGTAAAATAGACCTTATCACACTCCTTCTTGAAACGGTTCTCACCAACAATATATTTGTATTCAATGAAGACATGTATCTACAGAGGGATGGCGTAGCTATGGGCACGTCTTGTGCCAATAGCTACGCCAACCTTGTGATGGCAAGATGGGAAAACCAATTTCTTCTTGGGATGTCACAATTCAGAGAGTACATAGGCATGTATTGCCGTTTTGTGGATGACCTGTTTTTGTTATGGTTGGGGGACGAGGTTTCATTGAGAAATTTTGTGAGTTACCTCGAGTCAACGACTGAATTCTTGAAGTTCACTATTAATTTCTCTCATGATCATATCTCATTTTTAGATGTGGACATTGTTCGCATGTTGAATGGGATGCTTAACACCTCTATATTTAGGAAGAACTGTCAAAGGAACAACCTTTTACATAGACACAGCATGCACCCACGACATGTATTTAGTAATGTCCTTAAGGGACAATTTATGAGAGTGTCCAGACTCAACTCTGATTTTTCCCAATATGAGGATGGAATACAGGAAATGAAGAAAAGATTTTTAGAGAGGGGCTATGGTGGAAATGAAATATCTGAGACGATTGGAACAGTCGGTTCATTGCGCTCAAGTAGCGCTAGACCATATTTCAGCCAGTACATGGAACCACAGGGAAATAAGAACACGCTGAATATTGAAGTCAGTGCTAAATTAAATTTCAGCAAGATGAGCTTAGAGGTTAAAAAAGCCATGCAAAGACGATGGGATATCTTAGGGTCCGATAGGGAAGTCAGTAATGTGGTAGGCCCCATACCACGTGTAACCTTTAAGAATCATCCTAACTTAAAAAGCATATTATGCAGACCAAGAAGCATGTTGCACAACAATAGCACTACGAATATTAATACCATACCTTGCGGCAGGTGCAATCAATGCCGCTTTATATGCAAAGACACGATGTTTATACACCCGTTAACTAAACGAGTCTTTTATTTCAACACAAACACTACTTGTGAAAGTAAAAACATAATATACGTTGCTAAATGTATTGCATGTGAAGCTTACTACGTAGGGAAGACCAATCGGATGTTGAAAGAACGTGTCAGAGAACATAATTACCTAACTAGGATAGGCTCAGACCTCAATGCCCTGGCAAGACATCATAAAACGAAGGGGATAGAACATACATTTAGGTTTTATGTTATCCAAACAATTTTTCAAAGTTTCAGAGGAGGTGATTTGATAAATAGGACCCTGGAGAATGAAACTAGATGGATCATCAGATGGAGATCAGACAGACCACCTGGCCTTAATGATAAAGTCCAAATTAAACCTTTTTTGAAAAATAGAAGATTACACAAAGTTAAGTAGTTTATTGATCCACCATCTATAATCATGTTTAATTCAGATACTTTAAGGGCTAGATATAGTGCTTTAAATTTCTTTTTTAGAGATAGAAGCCCCAGAAACTTCCATAAGGATTTATTTTGAGAGCTATACCTCTGAAGAGAGAAGGTAACATGTATTTCTACGATATATGAGTTTTAGTGTAAAAATGATCTACCCCTGAGTTAGCTTTGTTAGATGACATTCTCTGTGATATTTTTAGATTTGTTATATTTTTATTTTTTATATTCTATATAATGGATGTCTTACAGGCCAGGATGGTGTCTTGGGTTGATTGATATTTCTGTGAGTTGCCTGTTGCATCTCATAAACACTTTATAAATAGCCAAATACTGCTATATAAATGCTAGTGCACGTCTAGAGAGGATTAGGTCTACTGTAGACGTACATATGGTCTAACTCATTATGTTTACAGGGAGCGTGCTACGAGTATGGCATGCCGTTAATATTGTTTTAACATAGTGTATGGCATGAATGCTACTTTAGAGAGACACCCTGTTCACAGACGCAATATGAGATTTGTGATATACACACTTCAGGTAGGAATATATCACTTAATTCAAGTAGTTTTCACTAAACTGGACAGTATTGTAGGCACGTTTTTGTGGGTTGTACCTATTTGGGCTATACACGTGGTACGTCATTTTAACAAGAGTGTGCTCCAAGTGTTTAACTGTGAGGAGGTTTTATTATGACATATACCGTTGGTTCAGTTTGTCGACTGAACTTGATGATATGAAAATGATATGAGATGATCGCTATGTTTTTTCACTGTGAATTTAATACCTACCATGAATGTGGTAATCGAAGGATGTTTTGATCGCTGTTTAGCGAATCGAACTATCTCTTGAAATGTCACCTTCATCAAGACATGTGTAGCAAAATGAGAGGTTATTAAGGTCAACACCCATTAAGCCACTAAGAGAAATGTAAGCTTAAGTAGGTATGCATATTTTAAATGAGTGTACATCTTTATATTTTTTATGTATTATTTTTGACACACAGAAAATGTTTGAATTTTACTGAAGACTCATTCTTCAGACGTCGATGGGTTTAATGTGAATCACTACTAAAGTAATAATGATGATTCATAACCCAAGACTAACTCTGTGTATTAGAAATGTTGTCAAGGCAGTTTTACAAGCACGTTGAGTTGCCGATGACGTTCTAGTACATCGTCAGGTTTATTTATGTTTAGATCGCTTTTGCGATTTATCCTTTCACATAAAACTTCTGAATTTCATAAGAAGCATTACTTTTAAGTTGTGTGACAGATTTTTATTATTAGGTTCAATGTGTATATGGGAACTTATGGCACATTAGACGGCCCTATAAACAATATCATATTTTGATCTATGTTTTGTTGAAAGTGTTGTGTATCGCACTCAAGAGACTATGTTTAGATACTTTACATGAACTATGGCTTTAAGAGTTTAAAAGCATGATGTGCCACGTTGACCAATGGAATTAGACTGTAGGTTTTATAAAGGTTTTTTAAGCAGTTTTTAAATGTTATAGAGTTTGATAAAGCCTTATGGCGAAAGCGCTCACTCACTTTTATGAATAAATACTTTCGTACCTGCAAGTAGAGCATCCAGCGTTTTATTTACTGGACTTTTGGATTACAGTTATCGTTTTATTGCCATCAGGGGTACCGGCTTTTTTGAGTTGGTTTTTTAAACATTTTATGTTTGCTCAAGGTACTGTGCAACACAATAACAATGCTCAAAACTTTCATATTGAACAATTAGTAACTGAATTGAACAACAAACTGTATGCATATAGACCGGCCCAAATGGAAATAGAATACTTAACTGAATGTGTAAGGGTTGAACGTATTCCAAAGGGTCTACGTTTTAACAGACTACCGAATAATGCACAACCTGGTACTAGATTATTTAATGAAATTACTGCTTTGTTTAATAAAACGGGAATAGAAATACTGAAACTTATGATTACTGATTATGAAGGGAAAGCTGCATCCTTGTTAAATGAAATTGATAAACTGAATGAAACTATAGTGAACAACATAAATTTTAGTGGTGTAAAACGTGATTATGAGAATGCATTTAGAGAAGTGGATGAACACTGTAATAGAGTAGTTATGAGAAAAATCAAGAAACTCGAAAGAGATTTAGAGGAATACAAAAATGGTGCAGCATATTGTTTTAGTAAAAAAAGTAGGAATGTATCAATGAAACCAAACTATCAGGAGGGAATAATTAATAACGAAGGCAATGAAAATGAAACTAATGGTTGGGTGGAGGTCCCTAGAAGAAGTGAAAGACTGGCACAAAAAAGCAATTATGGCAACAAGCAGGTTTTTCAACAAGCCCCAGGAAGACAAATGAATCGGGAAACAAACCAGCCACCACAAATGTGGAACAGATTCAGGAGATAACTCTGAATAATCCTGGTGTTATAGAAATACTAGAAACCAGACAGCAAGAAGAACCCACCCATACATGTACAATTGTCAAACAAGACAATTTTTCTATTTACAATTTTACAGAAGTAGAAATTAATGAAACATATTTTGATTTATTCAAAAAGGGATTACACTTTGTACCTAATACCTCTATTAACATTACTAGCATTATCATTGATTTAAAACTATTTATACGACAACTAAATTTAAACATCCACTTTGGTAACACACAAAATATACAACAAGGACTCCAAAGAAAAAGCACATTTAACCCTCCATTGCACCCTTCACTGAAAATATACAAAGAATTAGTGGAGAATGAATTCAGAAATCTCAATAAACAAAGCAAACACAAAGAACCTTGTAACTTTCCAGAAGAATACAACAAACTACTAGCATTTTTGAAAAATGAAAAAATAAGGGTGATGAAAACAGATAAAGGGGGTGGGGTGGTACTTATGTACCAGCAAGTGTATGAAGCTTACATTTACAATCTGCTACATGATACAGAACAATATACACAAATATCAATAAATGAAAGGAATATAGCTTATAGTAAAATTAAATACAATTTAGATGACCACCTCCTACAAGGAGCAATAAATGAGCATCTTTTCAATTACCTTTTAGTACAAAAACCACTGACCCCTATCATTTTTGGAATACCTAAAGTCCATAAAGGCCTGCAACCTTTAAAATTTAGACCCATTGTAGCGGGAGCAAAGGGCATAACTGAGCCACTAGGTAAATATATTGATAGTATGACTAAAAATGTGTAACATCAATAGAATGCTTATGTAAAGACTCATGGGAATTTTTAAAAGGAATAAAAAAAGAATTTTTTACAGAGACACAATTTATGATTACTATTGACATTATAGATTTATTTCCCAGCATCCCACACGAAATAGGACTTGAATGGTTCAATGATATGTTAGTAAAACTCACAACCTTTAGTGGCAACACCATTAATTTATTAGTAGAATTTATGGGAATTATTAAATAACAATTTTATAATCTTTAATGGTGAACTATTCAAACAAAACAAGGGAGTTGCCATGGGCACACCGTGTGCCTCGGCATACGCAAATTTGGTGTTACACCATTGGGAATTGGAACACATTTTTTCATCAGATTGGGCCAAGTATATAGTCCACTATAAAAGATTTTTGGACGACATATGCATCTTATGGAAAGGTACTTACGACGATTTTATAGGCTTTATAGACCATATCAATGGATCAACTAATTTTTTAAAATTTACTTATGAAATTAACTCGAATCATTTACATTATTTAGATATCAATTTAAGGAAAAACAATGAAACAAATATATTTGAATCTAGTATTCATAGAAAGAGTACTTATTCAAACATGTTTTTACACTTTGATAGTGGTCACCCCTTCTTTCAAAAAAAGAGTATTGTAAAAGGCCAATTAATTAGAGCCTCAAGAATTTGTAACACGGATAGTTTATTTCAAGCCGAAATAGAATATTTAAAAACACTTTTCTTAGAGAAAAATTATCCTCTGAACTTGATTAATACATTGATTAAGGAAATTTTGACGAAAAGAAAAGAACAATATGCTCCACTTCTTGGCAAAGAACTAATGAATAATACAAATAATAATAAGATTTTAAATAATGAAGAACATAAAAATCAGGCATTTGCATATACCTTCAACAATGATAGCAAAGAAATTGAGGCCACCATTATTAAATATTGGCTGGTGTTATCTAACAACGCAGAGATCAACAAAATGATTCCAAAATTGCCAAATTTTGTTAGGAAAAGAAATAGTAACCTCAAAAATCTCTTTGAAGGAGAAATAATTAACAACATAAATAATAAAAAATTAATGAGAGGCACCTACAAATGTGAAACCTGCAAGCAATGTGCTTATATGCTTAATGATACAGGACTATATTTAAAATCTAGAAGCATGGGATTATATGCCCTAGGACATTACAATTGTAATACAAAGGGAATAGTATATTTCGGAATATGTCAACATTGCTTGTGTTTCTATGTAGGAAAAACAGAACGAACCTTGAAAAGAAGAGTATATGAACATTTATATGAAATAAGAAGCAAAAAAGAAACAAATGCATTCTACAAACATTCTTTAATATGCAAAGAAATGACCTTAAAATTCTTAGTTCTTGAACAAGTGAAAAATGATATCAGAGGGGGTGACTGGGAAACGTCCCTCGAGTATAGAGAATTAGTATGGCAAATCAAATTAAATGCTACAAGAACACCAGGGTTGAATGAACATGTTAGTATAAGTAGTGTTTTAAAACAAAGAAGGGCTAAATTATAACATATAAAAATGAATTTTAATGTATATACATACAATAAAGATTAAATTTTAAACATGTTTTAAACACATTTTTAAAAAATATTTTTAAATATACATTAAATAGAAATATAGTATTTGATTATTTATTTATTTAGATATTTATTTACCTATTTATAACAACAAAAACCATGTATGATTTATTTATTTAATCAATTTATAGTAGTTTAATTTATTATTTATTTATAGATCATAAAAAATAAATAGAATAAGAGAATATTTATTAATATAGAAACTATACCAATTCAACAACAATAAATAACAATATAAAAGTACCTTTTTTATAATAATAATAAATAAGCCTGAGTACAAATCCATGAAATGCTAGTGTTGTACCAAGTTAATTCAGGAAAATTTTATTGTAAAATAAATTGCAACAACACTATTAATTTTAAGAAGAAAGTTTTTTCATTTAAACCAGGTTGCACAGTACCGTAAAAAAATCAGTTTTTAAAAAAAAAAAAAGTCCATTTACACTGACAAGTTATTCTACGAAGACAAAGAACACAAAACCATTTAAATTATTTAATTTAAATGCAGGAGATTTACACAAGCTGCACAACAAGCAATAAGTATTCGGAACATATAAAGTATCTTATAATATACAGAAACATATATATTTTGTAGGTAACACCCATGGGGCATTTTATGAAAAGGAGATAGCTTTAAGCACGAAAACATTTTAAAAGGGTTTTAACAATAAAAATTGTTTTAATGAAACAATCAAATAATTAATCAATTAAAGAATTTGTATATAAGTAAATTATTTATTGAGTTAAAGTATCTTGATAAAGCCCGGGAGAGCCCGGGCGAAAGCGCTTGATCTACTTGTTTTATTTCTTCGTGATTTTCTGACTTTGTGGATTATACAATAGAGCTACTTGTTTATCTCTTCGTGACCTTGTGGAAAATAAATTGTTGAACACAAAAAACGTTGGTCCCAGCCTGTTTTTCCAGCTGTGGTTTTCGTGATTTACCAAGAGGTTGTCCTGCAGTTGTTTTTTTGCTTACAATTCTAGCATGTCCAAAGGTCAGTTGTCAATCTCCTCTCTAGTCCAGCTGGTGAATCTGGGAATCTTGAGGCAATGTTACAACTTCCTCATGTACACAGACAACCCTCTCTTCCTCCCAACAAATTCCAACACATGTGAGAGATGCAACCATATAGCCAAACTGGAGGCTAAGCTCTCTCAACTCAGTACTAGCATAACCAGTCAGGAGGAGAAGGAAACCACACTCACTACAATTCCAGTCTCACATAGACCTACCACGACAGCAAACCAAACACATAAACACACAAAAACATACTCGGAGGCTCTAAATAAAAATCTGCCTAAGCAGCAGAGACCTCCAAAGCAGACACCCAAGCAACCACTACCCCAAAACAAAACATGTGCAACACATAGCTCACAAAGCCAGTGTGCCGAACAGTCACAGCCCTTAAGGCTAAACAACACATCTGATACACTTGTAATAGGTGACTCTATCGCCAGGCACACTGACGGCCCGCTCACCAGGCTGAAGAAGGAGAAGGTCATGGTGAGCTGCCTGTTGGGTGCTAGGATCCGCCACATAACACAAGCACTCAGGTCACTCCAAGGCAAGTACAAATATGACTCAGTCATTGTCCATGCTGGTGTGAATGACCTGAGACGTACCTCCCTGGACTACATGAAAAGAGACATAGAGGAGTTCTCTGAGCATGTAGCCCAGGCCAGTATGACCCTGACCTTGAGTACCATCTTACCCTCACCAAGAATGATGCCACAATATGAAGACAAGATGATCAGTTTCAACAATTGGCTTAAGTACTGGTGTCATTCAAAGGGGATCCAATGCCTGTCAGTTTGGGATGATATGCTCGACAAGCCATGATGCTTCACTAGGGACGGCTTGCATCTGTCACCCCTGGGCTTTTGGATATTGGCAAAGGCTCTTGCTACCCCCATAGTGCCTTTTTTAGGCAAGGCTCAAAAGACAAACCCACCTCCATAGGTATCACAAGGGATAAGAAACTAAGAGTAATGCTACTCAACGCCAGAAGTCTAAACCTCAAGATGCATGCACTCGAAACTCTCCTTAGCATGGAGAACATCGATATCTGTGCAGTAACAGGAACCTGGTTCAAGGCTCCCGAGAGCACCCCAGCACTACCAGGTTATACCTCATACCATGCTTTTCGGCCCCAAAACTTGGACCGAACCACAAAAGGAGGGGGAGTATTAATATTCGTCAAAGATACCCACACCTCCAGGTTGGTGGCACAGCACGAAGCATCAGAGACTATCCATGTGCAACTAACAGTGGGTAAAACTGCCTTCCAGTTTATAGCCTGCTACAGACCACCCTCCCAAACCCAGGAACCCCACTCAGCCTTCCTGAGAACACTGGAAAATATGAAGGTCTCTCCAAACACCATTATATTGGGCGACTTCAACTACTCAAACATAGACTGGGAGCATTACTCTAGCTCCAACACCCTAGCCCAAAGGTTCCTAGAATTTATAAACTCAAATGCTATGGAACAACTTGTTACCACTCCCACAAGAGGGAAAAACATACTGGACCTGATCATCACCAACATGGGAACTCTATGCTCCAGACCAGAAGTGTATCCCTCACTGGTAAGATCAGACCATAAACTAATCTCACTGGATATTCACATCCCGACCCCACCCCCTGCCCAAAAAACCACAGTGAAAAACTTCTCTAAAGCAAATGTCACACTCCTCAAAACTGAGGTGGAATCCTTCAAAGACCCCCGGGCCTGTGGAAAATACGGCCCAGACCGCAGAAGCCTTTATAAATGCATTCTATGAACACCTTCAGGAATGCATGGATCATGCAATCCCAAATAAAACCAAGACCCAATCCTCCAAAGGCAGACGTCCTGTCTGGTGGACCCCAGCCATAAACAAACTATAAAATAGAAGGAGGAAGCTACTACATGATAGAGCAAAATCCCAAAAAGGGAAGGCATCTCTGATCAGTATTAGCAAAAAACTACGGGCACTCATAAAATCATCTAAGACCAGCTTCGAGAGAAAAATTGCACAGGACACTAAGGATAATCACAAGGCTTTCTTTAGTTATGTTAGGAACCTAGGTGGGAATTCCCAGATATGCTCAGAATTAGTCCAAAATGACAAAAAATACACTGAACCCACAGACATTGCCAACATCCTAGCTGACAGGTTCAGCACAAACTCCCCCCCCTCCCCACCAAAAGGGCAAATATCTATCCCAGCAGAGTGCTGCCCCCCTGACATCTCCAAAGAAAAAAACACAGCATCAATGGGACCAGACGGTGTCCCGGGCTGCATCCTACATGAACTCCAAGAAGAGCTAAACCCAAACATAAAACTACTGTTCAATCTCAGCCTTACTACAGGATATGTACGCAAAGAGTGGCGTACAGCAACACTGGTCCCTCTGCACAAATGTGGTGCCTCAACGGATCCTGGAAACTATCGCCCCATAAGCCTGACTAGCTTGGTCTGCAAAGCTATGGAAAGGATCATCATGAACCTCATAAATAAAGATATTGGGGACCTACAGACACTGGATCCTACCCAGTTTGGCTTTGTTAAGGGCAGATCCTGCCTCTTAAACCTGGTCGATTTCTTTGAAAAAGTCACCAAGGCCATTGACAAGGGGAAGGTAGTTCACACAGCCTACCTGGACCTCGCAAAAGCCTTTGATACAATACCCCACTCGGGCATTATAGATAAGCTCACCAGCTTAAATATAAACCCCTATGTCACTAGATGAGTTGCAAACTGGCTCAAGGACAGAACCCACATGGTTAGAATTGCTGGAGTCATGTCAGACTCCAAACCAGTTACAAGTGGCGTCCCACAAGGCTCAGTCCTGGGACCTCTCTTGTTCAGTATATATTTCTCGGAGGTACAGGCCAACATGGAAGGACTATGGCTGACCAAGTTCACAGATGACTGCAAACTGGGTGCCATAATTGACTCTCCAGCCGACACAAGCATCCTCCAAAAGGGCCTCATAGAAACAGACAACTGGTGCCAGAGCCATGGCCTCAAGCTAAACGCCAAAAAGTGTATAGTCATCCCCTTTGGCAAAAACAAAGTGCCCACAAATTACCACATAGGTGGTAATCCATTAAGTACAGAAGAAGTAATTAGGGACCTGGGGACCCAAGTTGATAGCAATCTCTCATTTGACAACCACGTGGCCAAAGTGGTTAGAAAAACATTTTATATAGTCCACCTAATCATGAAGGGATTCACATCTAGATCAGGGAGGTCATCGTGCCTCTTTACTCATCCCTCATCAGGCCCATAATTGAGTACAATGCCCCTTTTGGGATGTACCTTACCAGACACCTGCAGCAACTGGAAAGACCCCAAAAGTACCTCACCAAGAGGGTCAAAGGGCTCAAACAGATGCCATATGCTGCCCGGTTAAAGAAACTCCAGCTCTACTCAGTGGCATACCACCTGCTCAGAGGCGATCTGTGCCTGACGTATAAAGCCATGTCCAACCCGGAATTAATGGACATGCTGTACCTCAGAAAATCCAAATCCCATCGAGCTACGAGCTCGAGAGACTTGAACCTCAGCACTGAAATAAATAGGACATGCTGGAGGGACAGATTCATAACCCAGAGGCTCCCTTCACTCTGGAATAAAATTCCAGTCCAGGTTAGGCAGAGTCCGTCATTGACTCTCTTCAAGAGGAATCTTGATGAGCGGATGGGAGATCGTAGGTTTACCCTGGGTATCACTTCTGTGTCACTGTTAGACAGAGGCACAGTATACTAACCTCGAAAAAGGGCATAGCAAAATTAATTTAAAATGGGTGGCGAAAGCCAAACACACTCTGGCTAGGCTTATAAATGCCCTAGGGCAGATAGCCTAGTATGAACCTATGAACCTATATACAAGTTGTTAATTGACATCTCTCTCCCCTACCATATCTGCAACAATAATCTAAACATGCAAATCAATGGGTATGTTTTACAACAAATCTACTGTTGGGACATATGTCCTATTGTTCAACAAATATTGAAATGTCTTTCTATTAATGTTCCATGTTGAAATACTATCATTGGTGGCCTGTTGCTATCAATGTATCCTGCATGCCATTGTAATGGCCACGCTGGTTCCATATATGCATGTGTTCTGTTTGCTATGCAACTGTTCCAAATCTGTTGCTTTGGGTTAATGGGAATATCTATGCATGCTGTTATAACTAATCCTGGAATGCATTGACTATTACTAACCCACATATGTTCTAAAACTGTAACACCATAGCACGTTTGGGAAGGCCAGTCCCAGCAGCCCCACCTCTCCCACCTCATCAGGCCATGGCACTGGGTCCCATCATGTCTGGGACCCACCACGGTACTTCATCTGCTGATCCTGCATCACCTTCAGGTAAAACCGCCTCAGCGGATGGGGGCTCATCCCCCCGGGAGTGGGCGTGGACAGGATCCTGTCACCCGAAGGCAGGTCTGGGATTTGGTGCATAGTGAGATCCGAAAGGAGTTTGGAGATCTGCTATGCTAGCTTAAGGGCCACGTGGCGCAATTAGAGGGTCAGCCTGCCCCTCCTATTCAGCCCCCAGCACAGCCACCTTCAGGGCCATGAAGGTACAGTGGTGACTACCCATGAGTGGGGACCTCAGTCCCACTGTTTCCATTTGGGGACTCATGGGCTTCCAATTTCCAAACAAACTTCCCCGTCCAAGGTGTTGACCTCCCACATGTGTCATATACCACCCCTGTATGCTGTCTTGTCTGTCTTGCCTGTCTTCCTACCCAACCTACCTCCTCAAATATACCTACTATCCTTCCCCAACATCCCACTCTGACCTTAAACAAAAGGGCAATCTGTTCCCAAAAAAATTTCACCCCATACATAGCTGTCCATTTCGCACACATGTCCACTGTACACATGTAATCTGGTCTAACTGGCTTCACAACACATTATATTTGTCCTCACCCCTCTCTCAGGGGTTTGACTGTCCAAATATACCTCCAAATTCAGGAGATATGTACAGCTATTGCTGTAGAAGAAATGGACAGCTATGGACCTTCCCTACACCCATCCTGCACATCCCGAGCTACTTTCCCTATTATCTTTTCCTTTGTGTGCCCCCTTTTTCACCACTTTCCTATCACCCCTTTTTTCTGGCTTCTGTCATAACTCTCCCAACCAGATTGCTGATGCCGTCAACATCTTTTTTACAGACACAGTCCAATCTCTAGCAAATACCCTACCACCTGTTAGTTCATTTGAGCCACCCTTTTCAACTACTTTGCCTCCTACATTACATTTACAACCTGCCCCTACATCCCTTATTTGTACGCTACTTCAGAAACTAAAACCATGTAAACCTCAGCTGACCTGCTGCCAGCGGAATACTTACAACTTGCAGCAAAAGTGCTTGCCTATCCCATTTCTCTCCTAATAAACAGAACCATAACTGAAGGATCCATCCCATCTCTTTGGAAAATCTCCCATATTATCCCACTTCATAAGGCGGGTAACCCAAATTAACTCTCAAACTTTTGTCCCATAGCCCTACTCTCTCCATTAGCAAAAATCATGGAAAATGTTTCCACCAGCAACTACTTGATCACTTTCTCCAAAATAATCTACCTGCTGACTGTCAGCATGGCTTTAGGCCATTCCATAGTACTACCACTGCACTCTTATCCTTTTATGACTGCATTAATAAAAATAGAAACAATAACAAGATGTCCTCTGCTCTCTTTATAGACCTCTCAAAAGCCTTTGATATGGTCAACCATCAGCTTCTTTTAAATATCCTTAAATCACTTTCATTAGATACACAGGCAGTCCAATGGTTCAAGTCCTATCTAGAAAATAGACAACAGGCTGTCCTCTGGGATAATTACATATCCACTCACCTTCCTACTACCCTTGGTGTCCCTTAAGGCTCTATTTTGAGACCCCTCCTTTTCTCTATCTTCATTAATTATCCGAATGCAAATCTTCCTCAAGCCACCTGCATATAATATGCAGATGATTCTACATTACTCTGTGCTGCCACCTCTTTGCCTGAAATCCAGTCCATCACCCAAAAAGTATTTAATCTAGTAGAAAACTGGTTTCTTCATCACTGTCTCCTCCTGAACCCAAAAAAACTAAATTATTGTTGTTCACTCCCACACAGAAGTCCTCCCCTGTTGATATCACAGTCACATTCAATAATGGCACTGTCATAGCACCTGACACAACCACTAAACTTTTAGGGGTAACAACTGACCATCACCTCAACTTTGACTCTCATATTAACCTAACCATTAAATCAGTCAACAGAAAACTAGGTTTCCTTTACAAGATCAAGCCTTTCCTTACTCCTTTAGCCAGAACTACCATTGCCCACACACATCTCATCTCCACACTCCTGTATGGCTCTCCCCATCTACACTAATCTATCCAAAACTAACCTCAATAAGCTAGCAACCTCCTACCATAACATTGCCAGATTTTCCACTGGCTCCCCATTTTGAATCCACCATTGTCAAAATCTTCAACAGCTAGGATGGCTGGAATTGCAAAACCAGCTCCTCTTTCAGCAGCTTACTATCACCCAAAAGATACTACAACATCCCAGTAAAACTCCAATACTCTGTAGCCTTATCACTCCTTACAAGAATCTTACAACCCTACACTCAGCTAACAAATTACTAGTAACCATCCAGAAATCCAACAGTAAATCAGGTGACTGTCTTTTCACTAACACCAAAACCCAAACCATATTTTGCCCAAAAAAGCTTCATCTATGCATATATGGGCTCCTCCATTTTAAAGATTTAAATAACTTATGTGACAGGCTATATAACCAAGTACTGAAAATTGCAAGCAACATTAAACAGTCATAAAGTTCACAATAAAATTTAATAAATGACTTGATGTAATGTATTCAGGCAATCAATACAATGAGTATTTGAAAATAAATATAATGCCCCTCAGAAAACATACAATAAAAATAAACAATAAGAGTATAAAACTAAAGAATGACACATCTCATTGCTGTATGTAGTTCTGTGGCAAAAGCCCCAGGATTCAGCAAGCTCTGCATGGCATGCAGGAATAGTAGTGCAAGAGCTGCTGCAGGTAATACGGCTGCTGTGCAATCTAGGAATAAGCGCCCAGGACATGCACGAGCGCTCCTGCCCTATTCCTGCACGGACACAGCCCCTGTATGCTAATTACCTCATTTGCTGGTGAAAACCATGCAAATGAGCTGAATTAGCAAGCCAGGAAGCAGGCAGACATCTGTGCAGGAATAGTGTAGACTGCAGAAATGTATTCAGCCAGTAGCTGAATACATTTCTGCAAACTACAAAACGGAGGCATGACAGCTCGTAAAAAAATGCATGTATTAGAAGGGTTAGGCATGCCAAAGGCCAAATATATGGTCATAGGCATGAAAATTTGTTTCAAAATTATAAAAATTAACTTTTTTTGTTGACCAATTTCAGCCGTTAAAGTGCAGGGCAGCTGTGCGCAAACGGGATTGGCCCCCCCCCAAAAAAGCTAGAAATATGCTTTTAAACCAAAATCATAATTCTGCCATAATAGTCAATGGCATGCATAACACAACAAGACCATGGAAAAGTGGTTGCTAAGGGGCAAGGCTGAGTGTTGGATTAGTAACCATGCATTAGCAGTCAATCCTATGCAAATGAGGGCAATGATACTGAATCACAGATTTCTCCTCAGTGCTAGCCTGCACCCAACCATGTAGGTGCATTAAGACCACTGTGTAAGTCTAAGAGCTAGATGACTTCATAAAGGGGTGTGTCATGCATGCTGTAAACTTACTGGAGCCCTGTGGCCAGTGTTTGCTCTTAGCTAAACATAGCTAAGGCAGGGTGTGTGTCTAAGGCTGTATTGTCTTCCACTAAGAAATGCAGAGTGTGATCATGTCCAAGGAGGGCCAGTTTCTGTTAAATGGTGTTTTCACTGCCTAAATGGGTGTGAGCGACATGCACCATTTTTCAAAAAAAAAAAACAGGAAATAGCTCCATTCACATCTGGGCACTGGGTTTGTGCGGCGCTCCAAGGGGCTTAAACAGGAAGGCAATGGGAAGGGAAAACAGCAGTAGGAAGGTAATCAAGGAGAACTAGCATAGCTGGCAGGTGAAATGTATCAGTGTACACAAACAGAGACATTTTACCTAACAAAAGCAACAAATGACAGGGGCTGCTTTTGCTCTCATAAATCAACATGTGGAAGAGACTGAGGGTGGTGAGGATGACAATGCTGATGACCAACCCACAGTGAGGAGAAGGAGAATAGTGTACAGACCCAGGGTAACCTACCAGGGGCTATATGAGCTGGAGATAGTGGAGTGCTATAGGGTGGACAGGGATCTCTTAGAGTAAATTGTTGAGATGTGCCAGCCACACCTCACACACAGAACCAACAGAGCGGAACCCATCCCAGTGGATACCAAGGCATGTGTAGGCTTATTATTTATCCCAAAATCTTGGTGGAATATAAATACATGCTGCATAACCCTCTTCCCCTGCCAATAGCCTCTTAGTACTACAAGTCTACCATTTACACAGATCCATCAGCAAGTGTCTGCAGCTCCCCCTCCAGAATTGTGTGACTGTGCAAGAAAATGTAGGCTGCAGACCACAATACTGGACACAGCTTAATTCATCTTGTATTCCCCAGGAAATTACTGCGAGCAAATATGTATACCTGTCAGTAGTTGATGATATAAAACATCACAGTGTAAAACAGTACATATGTCTGAATATCTCTGCTAATGCCAAAACCATGTAGCAGAAGCAGCACAGACACAATTATTTACAGTATCCCACTATCCTCTGCCCATTGTGACACCATATTTTCAACCTATCTACAGATATCCTGCAGAAACAGGCTGCTAGCTGTAGGTGTAGAACACAAATGCCTGCACTGGAGTACAACCTACCTGAAATGGATTCACACATTCAATACAAAAGGTCATACTGGGCATGCTCCCACACTTAGAGAAACGAAGCCCATATCTGACAACAAAATACAGAAGGGTCATACTGGGCATGCTCCCACACTTACGAAGCCCATGTCTGGCAGCAACAGTCGACTATACATATCTGTCAGTCACAGATATCTGTGCACACCATGCACACCAGTCATGCTCTGCACACACATCGGATAGGAATACACACATCCAGGGACAACATGCTATAATAGGTCAAACATACACATACATAGGTGTGGGGAAGAGAGTGACAGACAGTGACAAAGAGCTTTCAGTCATGAGGCCTGTCCCACCCAGCACACATCCAATTGGCCATTATCACATGATGTGCAAATGTCTATCACTGTAGACATTTCCTTCTGGTAGCCCTCAGCACTATAGTGTCTGTGGTGCTTGTGATAACTGTGTAACATGACAGTACAAGTCATTATTCATCTAGCAGTTTTATACACAGTCCTGTCAAATGTAAAGTTGTGTGCGACTGAGTGTTGTGTGTGTGCTTCCAGACAAATGGTTTATGGCTCATTCACACACACTGCACTCCCCATTGCCCTACTTTAGCAAGCCTGCTGATGTCCTATAAGCTCTGTGGTGCATGTAACAACTGTGTAATACTCTAGTGTGATGTACTTGTTCAGTAGGAGTTCTAATCCCAGACATTTTAACTGTGAAACTTTGTTTGTGTGTGTAAAGATCAATGTTTTTGAGGCCATTCACAGTCACCACACTTTCCATTGCCATACTTTAGCAAGCTTGCTGATGTCATTCACCTTGAAATACACCTTTGGAGGAGGGTTATCCCTGTTAGCTCCATGGCATGTGCAATAACTGCATAATGCTATTGTGTGATGCACTAGTTAGGTAGAAGTTCTAATCCCAGATATGTCAACTGTGAAACTCTCTGTGTGTTTGTTTGTGTGTGTGTAGGGATCAATGCTTTTGAGGCCATTCACAGTCACTACTCTTTCCATTGCATTACTCTGGCAAGCCTACTGATTTCCTTCACCTTGAAATACACCTTTGCAGAAGGGGTAATGCTATAAGCTCCATGGCGTGTGCTATAGCTGCATAATGCTAGTTAGATAAGAGTTCTAATCCCAACCATGGCAACTGTGAAACTGTGTGTGTGTGTCTGTGTGTCTGTGTGTGTGTGTGTGTGTGTGTGTGTGTGTGTGTGTGTGTGTGTGTGTGTGTGTGTGTGTGTGTGTGTCTGTGCCTGTTTGTGTGTGTCTAGGGATCAATTCTTTTGAGGCCATTCACAGTCACTGCACTTTCCATTGCCCTACTTTAGCAAGCCTGCTGATGTCATTCACCTTGAAATACACCATTGGAGTAATACTAGCCCTGTAAGCTCTGTGGTGCATTTGATAAATGCAGTACACTGTAGTAGCAATACCCAGCTAGGTAGGGGTTTGAATCTCAGTACTGGCAAGTGTGTGTTTGTCATCTGTATCCTGTGTGAAGGTAGCTGTGATTGTGTAATAACAGGACTCATTGTGGGGTGGATTTTGCAAAATTCTTATATTGAAGACTTACTATATGTCATGATGTCCACCTTACAAGGACAACAGATGTCAAACAGCAGAGAGGCTGGTGTAGACAATCCATACCCCTACATGTGACATTATGGATTGGTGAACAATATAGTCAACCCTTGTATTACCCAGAGAACACTCTCCACCCATGTCTCATACACAAACACACTTGGCTAGGCAACAACCACTATATACTGGTAGTTCCCTGCATATTTCACACAGATAGTAACCACAGTTTGATTGCAGTGGACTACAAAGGATATGGCACCATGTTCCATCCCTACAATAGGCAAATAATTAGTTATAGTGGTTGTTTACTATGTTCCCCACTGGACACCTGCGACAACTGTAGAGTCTGCAAATGTAACCCACAAAGGGAATACCATGCATTATACACATGGCCTGTATGGACAGATGCCACTAACACCAGTGAATACCTGTATCATGGTGTCAATGTAGGTGCAGGCATGACCTCAGTTCCATAGCCAGTTCTTACCACATGAAGTCAGGAATGCCACATCAGATAATAACAATCTGTCCACACAACATGCCCTAGAGAACCCAGGTACACTTTTGCATGTCACAGAACATGCATGTGGGACATGCGCACAACCCAGACACTGTCCATGCTATGGAATATAGAACACATACATGGCAAGCATTGCACAGCACTGGACACCCACAATAGTAAACCAGATGAGTGGAAGGTGAATACAATACCCACCTGTGTGGGCCATACCAGGGACTACACCCCTGAGCCACACTGGAGATGATTGTCATGTGGCCTGATGCCAACGTATACCCTTTGCCTAGCCTTGTACAGTAGTCTGGCACAGTCAGCTACTACACACCTGTGAAGCAATGAACCCATGCATGTCAGTACTGGCAAGTGTGTGTGTGTGTGTGGAGATTAATAATTTTGAAGCCATTCACACTCACTACACCTCCTATTGCCCTACTGTGGCATGCCTTCTGATGTCAGTCACCTTGAAATACCATTTGGCCATATGATGATGAGCTCTGTAGTGCATGTGATACCTGCATAATAGTGTAGTGTAGCAAACCAGTTAGTTAGGAGTTCTAATCCTGACCCTGCCAACTGTGATAATGTGTGTGAGTCCCTGAGAGAGTGTGGTTGTGTCTTCATTGACACCTGCTTTTGTGGACAGCCACATGTACTACACTTCCCTTATCCCTCCTTTATCACTGTTGCTGATGTCACTCACCTTCAAAGATACATTTGGACAGCTCTCCAACATGTAAGCTCCATGGTGCATGCAATAACTGCATAACAATGTAATAATACAAATTCAGGCAGGGCATTGAAACCCAGTACTATTATGTGTATGACACAAACAGGCTTAGCTCTTACCCTCTTACTTTGTCTCTCTCACTCCCTCTCTGGTGGATGTGGAAAAGTACACCTGCTTTGCTTAGGCAGCAGCTTGTGTTTTGTAAGTGATGGTCATGATCAGCTGATGGCCTGTGCATGAATTGCAGCCCCCCACTAGCTGATTGCATGTGGAACAGCTGTGGTATCATTCCTATAGCCAATTGCATGGAAACACACTCCTATAACTAAGAACATCATGTGGGTGTTGGCCCTTTTCATTCACTGTGAGCAGGACTTCATGTGGGTGTTTGACAAACATCATCAAAGAGGGTATTTGGCTATACCTCTTACAACATACAATGTGGAGACAGGCCAACAGACTGGAGGGGGATGTTCCAGACATGAGGACAGAATGTAAGTATTGCTCTCTACATCTGAAGTAATGTTGGTTTAACAGGGTTTGTGTGGATATGGCTGGTCTACATGACTTAATATCTGTCATGACAGTGTTATGTGGTTGGAGAAACTCCCATCTGTAGGGCTATCTGTGGACTG